>NW_028225712.1:0-196638 GCF_052327205.1 Somniosus microcephalus | reverse complement strand
CCTTCCTTTGCTTCTTCTGATTCACCCTCCAGACTTCACCTTCTCCTTCTCCTTCTTCTGATTCTTCTGATTCACCCTCCAGACTTCACCTTCTCCTTCTCCATCTTCTGCTTCTTCTGATTCACCCTCCTGACTTCACCTTCTCCTTCTCCTTCTTCTACTTCTTCTGATTCACCCTCCTGACTTCACCTTCTCCTTCTCCATCTTCTACTTCTTCTGCTTCACCCTCCAGACTACAACTTCTCCTTCTCCTTCTTCTACTTCTTCTGATTCACCCTCCAGACTTCACCTTCTCCTTCTCCTTCTTCTGCTTCTTCTGATTCACCCTCCAGACTTCACCTTCTCTTTCTCCTTCTTCTGCTTCTTCTGATTCACCCTCCAGACTTCACCTTCTCCTTCTCCTTCTTCTACTTCTTCTGATTCACCCTCCAGACTTCACCTTCTCCTTCTCCTTCTTCTGCTTCTTCTGATTCACCCTCCAGACTTCTCCTTCTCCTTCTCCTTCGTCTACTTCTTCTGATTCACCCTCCAGACTACACCTTCTCCTTCTCCTTCTTCTACTTCTTCTGATTCACCCTCCAGACTTCACCTTCTCCTTCTCATTCTTCTGTTTCTTCTGATTCACCCTCCAGACTTCATCTTCTCCTTCTCCTTCTTCTACCTCTTCTGATTCACCCTCCAGACTTCACCTTCTCCTTCTCCTTCTTCTACTTCTTCTGATTCACCCTCCAGACTTCATCTTCTCCTTCTCCTTTTTCTTCTTCTTCTGATTCTCCCTCCAGACTTCACCTTCTCCTTCTTCTTCTTCTGCTTCTTCTGATTCACCCTCCAGACTTCACCTTCTCCTTCTCCTTATTCTGCTTCTTCTGATTCACCCTCCAGACTTCACCTTCTCCTTCTCCTTCTTCTACTTCTTCTGATTCACCCTCCAGACTTCACCTTCTCCTTCTCCTTCTTCTGCTTCTTCTGATTCACCCTCCAGACTTCACCTTCTCCTTCTCCTTCTTCTACTTCTTCTGATTCACCCTCCAGACTTCACCTTCTCCTTCTCCTTCTTCTGTTTCTTCTGATTCACCCTCCAGACTTCATCTTCTCCTTCTCCTTCTCCTACTTCTTCTGATTCACCCTCCAGACTTCACCTTCTCCTTCTCCTTCTTCTACTTCTTCTGATTCACCCTCCAGACTTCATCTTCTCCTTCTCCTTCTTCTACTTCTTCTGATTCACCCTCCAGACTTCACCTTCTCCTTCTCCTTCTTCTGCTTCTTCTGATTCACCCTCCAGACTTCACCTTCTCCTTCTCCTTATTCTGCTTCTTCTGATTCACCCTCCAGACTTCACCTTCTCCTTCTCCTTCTTCTGCTTCTTCTGATTCACCCTCCAGACTTCACCTTCTCCTTCTCCTTCTTCTGCTTCTTCTGATTCACCCTCCAGACTTCACCTTCTCCTTCTCCTTCTTCTACTTCTTCTGATTCACCCTCCAGACTTAACCTTCTCCTTCTCCTTCTTCTGCTTCTTCTGATTCATCCTCCAGACTTCACCTTCTCCTTCTCCTTCGTCTACTTCTTCTGATTCACCCTCCAGACTACACCTTCTCCTTCTCCTTCTTCTACTTCTTCTGATTCACCCTCCAGACTTCACCTTCTCCTTCTCCTTCTTCTGTTTCTTCTGATTCACCCTCCAGACTTCATCTTCTCCTTCTCCTTCTTCTACTTCTTCTGATTCACCCTCCAGACTTCACCTTCTCCTTCTCCTTCTTCTACTTCTTCTGATTCACCCTCCGGACTTCATCTTCTCCTTCTCCTTCTTCTGCTTCTTCTGATTCACCCTCCAGACTTCACCTTCTCCTTCTCCTTCTTCTGCTTCTTCTGATTCACCCTCCAGACTTCAACTTCTCCTTCTCCTTCTTCTACTTCTTCTGATTCACCCTCCAGACTTCACCTTCTCCTTCTCCTTCTTCTACTTCTTCTGATTCACCCTCCTGACTTCACCTTCTCCTTCTCCTTCTTCTACTTCTTCTGCTTCACCCTCCAGACTTCACCTTCTCCTTCTCCTTCTTCTACTTCTTCTGATTCACCCTCCAGACTTCACCTTCTCCTTCTCCTTCTTCTGCTTCTTCTGATTCACCCTCCAGACTTCACCTTCTCCTTCTCCTTCTTCTGCTTCTTCTGATTCACCCTCCAGACTTCACCTTCTCCTTCTCCTTCTTCTACTTCTTCTGATTCACCCTCCAGACTTCACCTTCTCCTTCTCCTTCTTCTGCTTCTTCTGATTCACCCTCCAGACTTCACCTTCTCCTTCTCCTTCTTCTGCTTCTTCTGATTCACCCTCCAGACTTCACCTTCACCTTCTCCTTCTTCTACTTCTTCTGATTCACCCTCCAGACTTCACCTTCTCCATCTCCTTCTTCTGCTTCTTCTGATTCACCCTCCAGACTTCACCTTCTCCTTCTCCTTCGTCTACTTCTTCTGATTCACCCTCCAGACTTCACCTTCTCCTTCTCCTTCTTCTGCTTCTTCTGATTCACGCTCCAGAAATCACCTTCTCCTTCTCCTTCTTCTACTTCTTCTGATTCACCCTCCAGACTTCACCTTCTCCTTCTCCTTCTTCTGATTCTTCTGATTCACCCTCCAGACTTCACCTTCTCCTTCTCCTTCTTCTGCTTCTTCTGATTCACCCTCCAGACTTCACCTTCTCCTTCTCCTTCTTCTACATCTTCTGATTCACCCTCCTGACTTCACCTTCTCCTTCTCCTTCTTCTACTTCTTCTGCTTCCCCCTCCAGACTTCACCTTCTCCTTCTCCTTCTTCTACTTCTTCTGATTCACCCTCCAGACTTCACCTTCTCCTTCTCCTTCTTCTACTTCTTCTGATTCACCCTCCAGACTTCACCTTCTCCTTCTCCTTCTTCTACTTCTTCTGATTCACCCTCCAGACTTCACCTTCTCCTTCTCCTTCTTCTGCTTCTTCTGATTCACCCTCCAGACATCACCTTCTCCTTCTCCTTATTCTGCTTCTTCTGAATCACCCTCCAGACTTCACCTTCTCCTTCTCCTTCTTCTGCTTCTTCTGATTCACCCTCCAGACTTCACCTTCTCCTTCTCCTTCTTCTACTTCTTCTGATTCACCCTCCAGACTTCACCTTCTCCATCTCCTTCTTCTGCTTCTTCTGATTCACCCTCCAGACTTCACCTTCTCCTTCTCCTTCGTCTACTTCTTCTGATTCACCCTCCAGACTACACCTTCTCCTTCTCCTTCTTCTACTTCTTCTGATTCACCCTCCAGACTTCACCTTCTCCTTCTCCTTCTTCTGTTTCTTCTGATTCACCCTCCAGACTTCACCTTCTCCTTCTCCTTCTTCTACTACTTCTGATTCACCCTCCAGACTTCACCTTCTCCTTCTCCTTCTTCTACTTCTTCTGATTCACCCTCCAGACATCATCTTCTCCTTCTCCTTCTTCTGCTTCTTCTGATTCACCCTCCAGACCTCACCTTCTCCTTCTCCTTCTTCTACTTCTTCTGATTCACCCTCCAGACTTCATCTTCTCCTTCTCCTTCTTCTGCTTCTTCTGATTCACCCTCCAGACTTCACCTTCTCCTTCTCCTTCTTCTGCTTCTTCTGATTCACCCTCCAGACTTCATCTTCTCCTTCTCCTTCTTCTGCTTCTTCTGATTCACCCTCCAGACTTCACCTTCTCCTTCTCCTTCTTCTGCTTCTTCTGATTCACCCTCCAGACTTCACCTTCTCCTTCTCCTTCTTCTACTTCTTCTGATTCACCCTCCAGACTTCACCTTCTCCTTCTCCTTCTTCTACTTCTTCTGATTCACCCTCCAGTCTTCACCTTCTCCTTCTCCTTCTTCTGTTTCTTCTGCTTCACCCTCCAGACTTCACCTTCTCCTTCTCTTTCCTCTGCTTCTTCTGCTTCACCCTCCAGACTTCAACTTCTCCTTCTCCTTCTTCTGATTCTTCTGATTCACCCTCCAGACTTCACCTTCTCTATCTCCTTCTTCTGCTTCTTCTGAATCACCCTCCTGACTTCACCTTCTCCTTCTCCTTCTTCTACTTCTTCTGATTCACCCCCCTGACTTCACCTTCTCCTTTTCCTTCTTCTACTTCTTCTGCTTCACCCTCCAGACTTCACCTTCTCCTTCTCCTTCTTCTACTTCTTCTGATTCACCCTCCAGACTTCACCTTCTCCTTCTCCTTCTTCTGCTTCTTCTGATTCACCCTCCAGACTTCACCTTCTCCTTCTCCTTATTCTGCTTCTTCTGATTCACCCACCAGATTTCACCTTCTCCTTCTCCTTCTTCTGCTTCTTCTGATTCACCCTCCAGACTTCACCTTCTCCTTCTCCTTCTTCTGCTTCTTCTGATTCACCCTCCAGACTTCACCTTCTCCTTCTCCTTCTTCTGCTTCTTCTGATTCACCCTCCAGACTTCACCTTCTCCTTCTCCTTCTTCTACTTCTTCTGATTCACCCTCCAGACTTCACCTTCTCCTTCTCCTTCTTCTGCTTCTTCTGATTCACCCTCCTGACTTCACCTTCTCCTTCTCCTTCTTCTACATCTTCTGATTCACCCTCCTGACTTCACCTTCTCCTTCTCCTTCTTCTACTTCTTCTGCTTCACCCTCCAGACTTCACCTTCTCCTTCTCCTTCTTCTACTTCTTCTGATTCACCCTCCAGACTTCACCATCTCCTTCTCCTTCTTCTACTTCTTCTGATTCACCCTCCAGACTTCACCTTCTCCTTCTCCTTCTTCTACTTCTTCTGATTCACCCTCCAGACTTCACCTTCTCCTTCTCCTTCTTCTGCTTCTTCTGATTCACCCTCCAGACTTCACCTTCTCCTTCTCCTTATTCTGCTTCTTCTGAATCACCCTCCAGACTTCACCTTCTCCTTCTCCTTCTTCTGCTTCTTCTGATTCACCCTCCAGACTTCACCTTCTCCTTCTCCTTCTTCTGCTTCTTCTGATTCACCCTCCAGACTTCACCTTCACCTTCTCCTTCTTCTACTTCTTCTGATTCACCCTCCAGACTTCACCTTCTCCATCTCCTTCTTCTGCTTCTTCTGATTCACCCTCCAGACTTCACCTTCTCCTTCTCCTTCGTCTACTTCTTCTGATTCACCCTCCAGACTTCACCTTCTCCTTCTCCTTCTTCTGCTTCTTCTAATTCACCCTCCAGAAATCACATTCTCCTTCTCCTTCTTCTACTTCTTCTGATTCACCCTCCAGACTTCACCTTCTCCTTCTCCTTCTTCTGATTCTTCTGATTCACCCTCCAGACTTCACCTTCTCCTTCTCCTTCTTCTGCTTCTTCTGATTCACCCTCCAGACATCACCTTCTCCTTCTCCTTATTCTGCTTCTTCTGAATCACCCTCCAGACTTCACCTTCTCCTTCTCCTTCTTCTGCTTCTTCTGATTCACCCTCCAGACTTCACCTTCTCCTTCTCCTTCTTCTACTTCTTCTGATTCACCCTCCAGACTTCACCTTCTCCATCTCCTTCTTCTGCTTCTTCTGATTCACCCTCCAGACTTCACCTTCTCCTTCTCCTTCGTCTACTTCTTCTGATTCACCCTCCAGACTACACCTTCTCCTTCTCCTTCTTCTACTTCTTCTGATTCACCCTCCAGACTTCACCTTCTCCTTCTCCTTCTTCTGCTTCTTCTGATTCACCCTCCAGACTTCACCTTCTCCTTCTCCTTCTTCTACTTCTTCTGATTCACCCTCCAGACTTCACCTTCTCCTTCTCCTTCTTCTGCTTCTTCTGATTCACCCTCCAGACTTCACCTTCTCCTTCTCCTTCTTCTGCTTCTTCTGATTCACCCTCCAGACTTCACCTTCACCTTCTCCTTCTTCTACTTCTTCTGATTCACCCTCCAGACTTCACCTTCTCCATCTCCTTCTTCTGCTTCTTCTGATTCACCCTCCAGACTTCACCTTCTCCTTCTCCTTCGTCTACTTCTTCTGATTCACCCTCCAGACTTCACCTTCTCCTTCTCCTTCTTCTGCTTCTTCTGATTCACCCTCCAGAAATCACCTTCTCCTTCTCCTTCTTCTACTTCTTCTGATTCACCCTCCAGACTTCACCTTCTCCTTCTCCTTCTTCTGATTCTTCTGATTCACCCTCCAGACTTCACCTTCTCCTTCTCCTTCTTCTGCTTCTTCTGATTCACCCTCCAGACTTCACCTTCTCCTTCTCCTTCTTCTACATCTTCTGATTCACCCTCCTGACTTCACCTTCTCCTTCTCCTTCTTCTACTTCTTCTGCTTCCCCCTCCAGACTTCACCTTCTCCTTCTCCTTCTTCTACTTCTTCTGATTCACCCTCCAGACTTCACCTTCTCCTTCTCCTTCTTCTACTTCTTCTGATTCACCCTCCAGACTTCACCTTCTCCTTCTCCTTCTTCTACTTCTTCTGATTCACCCTCCAGACTTCACCTTCTCCTTCTCCTTCTTCTGCTTCTTCTGATTCACCCTCCAGACATCACCTTCTCCTTCTCCTTATTCTGCTTCTTCTGAATCACCCTCCAGACTTCACCTTCTCCTTCTCCTTCTTCTGCTTCTTCTGATTCACCCTCCAGACTTCACCTTCTCCTTCTCCTTCTTCTACTTCTTCTGATTCACCCTCCAGACTTCACCTTCTCCATCTCCTTCTTCTGCTTCTTCTGATTCACCCTCCAGACTTCACCTTCTCCTTCTCCTTCGTCTACTTCTTCTGATTCACCCTCCAGACTACACCTTCTCCTTCTCCTTCTTCTACTTCTTCTGATTCACCCTCCAGACTTCACCTTCTCCTTCTCCTTCTTCTGTTTCTTCTGATTCACCCTCCAGACTTCACCTTCTCCTTCTCCTTCTTCTACTACTTCTGATTCACCCTCCAGACTTCACCTTCTCCTTCTCCTTCTTCTACTTCTTCTGATTCACCCTCCAGACATCATCTTCTCCTTCTCCTTCTTCTGCTTCTTCTGATTCACCCTCCAGACCTCACCTTCTCCTTCTCCTTCTTCTACTTCTTCTGATTCACCCTCCAGACTTCATCTTCTCCTTCTCCTTCTTCTGCTTCTTCTGATTCACCCTCCAGACTTCACCTTCTCCTTCTCCTTCTTCTGCTTCTTCTGATTCACCCTCCAGACTTCATCTTCTCCTTCTCCTTCTTCTGCTTCTTCTGATTCACCCTCCAGACTTCACCTTCTCCTTCTCCTTCTTCTGCTTCTTCTGATTCACCCTCCAGACTTCACCTTCTCCTTCTCCTTCTTCTACTTCTTCTGATTCACCCTCC
Source organism: Somniosus microcephalus (assembly GCF_052327205.1). Classification (NCBI taxonomy): domain Eukaryota; kingdom Metazoa; phylum Chordata; class Chondrichthyes; order Squaliformes; family Somniosidae; genus Somniosus; species Somniosus microcephalus. Next base: position 189,358 of record NW_028225712.1, on the reverse strand, counting down.
AGACTTCACCTTCTCCTTCTCCTTCTTCTACTTCTTCTGATTCACCCTCCAGTCTTCACCTTCTCCTTCTCCTTCTTCTGTTTCTTCTGCTTCACCCTCCAGACTTCACCTTCTCCTTCTCTTTCCTCTGCTTCTTCTGCTTCACCCTCCAGACTTCAACTTCTCCTTCTCCTTCTTCTGATTCTTCTGATTCACCCTCCAGACTTCACCTTCTCTATCTCCTTCTTCTGCTTCTTCTGAATCACCCTCCTGACTTCACCTTCTCCTTCTCCTTCTTCTACTTCTTCTGATTCACCCCCCTGACTTCACCTTCTCCTTTTCCTTCTTCTACTTCTTCTGCTTCACCCTCCAGACTTCACCTTCTCCTTCTCCTTCTTCTACTTCTTCTGATTCACCCTCCAGACTTCACCTTCTCCTTCTCCTTCTTCTGCTTCTTCTGATTCACCCTCCAGACTTCACCTTCTCCTTCTCCTTATTCTGCTTCTTCTGATTCACCCACCAGATTTCACCTTCTCCTTCTCCTTCTTCTGCTTCTTCTGATTCACCCTCCAGACTTCACCTTCTCCTTCTCCTTCTTCTGCTTCTTCTGATTCACCCTCCAGACTTCACCTTCTCCTTCTCCTTCTTCTGCTTCTTCTGATTCACCCTCCAGACTTCACCTTCTCCTTCTCCTTCTTCTACTTCTTCTGATTCACCCTCCAGACTTCACCTTCTCCTTCTCCTTCTTCTGCTTCTTCTGATTCACCCTCCTGACTTCACCTTCTCCTTCTCCTTCTTCTACATCTTCTGATTCACCCTCCTGACTTCACCTTCTCCTTCTCCTTCTTCTACTTCTTCTGCTTCACCCTCCAGACTTCACCTTCTCCTTCTCCTTCTTCTACTTCTTCTGATTCACCCTCCAGACTTCACCATCTCCTTCTCCTTCTTCTACTTCTTCTGATTCACCCTCCAGACTTCACCTTCTCCTTCTCCTTCTTCTACTTCTTCTGATTCACCCTCCAGACTTCACCTTCTCCTTCTCCTTCTTCTGCTTCTTCTGATTCACCCTCCAGACTTCACCTTCTCCTTCTCCTTATTCTGCTTCTTCTGAATCACCCTCCAGACTTCACCTTCTCCTTCTCCTTCTTCTGCTTCTTCTGATTCACCCTCCAGACTTCACCTTCTCCTTCTCCTTCTTCTGCTTCTTCTGATTCACCCTCCAGACTTCACCTTCACCTTCTCCTTCTTCTACTTCTTCTGATTCACCCTCCAGACTTCACCTTCTCCATCTCCTTCTTCTGCTTCTTCTGATTCACCCTCCAGACTTCACCTTCTCCTTCTCCTTCGTCTACTTCTTCTGATTCACCCTCCAGACTTCACCTTCTCCTTCTCCTTCTTCTGCTTCTTCTAATTCACCCTCCAGAAATCACATTCTCCTTCTCCTTCTTCTACTTCTTCTGATTCACCCTCCAGACTTCACCTTCTCCTTCTCCTTCTTCTGATTCTTCTGATTCACCCTCCAGACTTCACCTTCTCCTTCTCCTTCTTCTGCTTCTTCTGATTCACCCTCCAGACATCACCTTCTCCTTCTCCTTATTCTGCTTCTTCTGAATCACCCTCCAGACTTCACCTTCTCCTTCTCCTTCTTCTGCTTCTTCTGATTCACCCTCCAGACTTCACCTTCTCCTTCTCCTTCTTCTACTTCTTCTGATTCACCCTCCAGACTTCACCTTCTCCATCTCCTTCTTCTGCTTCTTCTGATTCACCCTCCAGACTTCACCTTCTCCTTCTCCTTCGTCTACTTCTTCTGATTCACCCTCCAGACTACACCTTCTCCTTCTCCTTCTTCTACTTCTTCTGATTCACCCTCCAGACTTCACCTTCTCCTTCTCCTTCTTCTGTTTCTTCTGATTCACCCTCCAGACTTCACCTTCTCCTTCTCCTTCTTCTACTACTTCTGATTCACCCTCCAGACTTCACCTTCTCCTTCTCCTTCTTCTACTTCTTCTGATTCACCCTCCAGACTTCATCTTCTCCTTCTCCTTCTTCTGCTTCTTCTGATTCACCCTCCAGACTTCACCTTCTCCTTCTCCTTCTTCTGCTTCTTCTGATTCGCCCTCCAGACTTCACCTTCTCCTTCTCCTTCTTCTACTTCTTCTGATTCACCCTCCAGACTTCACCTTCTCCTTCTCCTTCTTCTACTTCTTCTGATTCACCCTCCAGTCTTCACCTTCTCCTTCTCCTTCTTCTGTTTCTTCTGCTTCACCCTCCAGACTTCACCTTCTCCTTCTCTTTCTTCTGCTTCTTCTGATTCACCCTCCAGACTTCACCTTCTCCTTCTCCTTCTTCTGATTCTTCTGATTCACCCTCCTGACTTCACCTTCTCCTTCTCCTTCTTCTACTTCTTCTGATTCACCCTCCTGACTTCAGCTTCTCCTTCTCCTTCTTCTACTTCTTCTGCTTCACCCTCCAGACTTCACCTTCTCCTTCTCCTTCTTCTACTTCTTCTGATTCACCCTCCAGACTTCACCTTCTCCTTCTCCTTATTCTGCTTCTTCTGATTCACCCTCCAGACTTCACCTTCTCCTTCTCCTTATTCTACTTCTTCTGATTCACCCTCCAGACTTCACCTTCTCCTTCTCCTTCCTTTGCTTCTTCTGATTCACCCTCCAGACTTCACCTTCTCCTTCTCCTTCTTCTTATTCTTCTGATTCACCCTCCAGACTTCACCTTCTCCTTCTCCTTCTTCTGCTTCTTCTGATTCACCCTCCTGACTTCACCTTCTCCTTCTCCTTCTTCTACTTCTTCTGATTCACCCTCCTGACTTCACCTTCTCCTTCTCCATCTTCTACTTCTTCTGCTTCACCCTCCAGACTTCAACTTCTCCTTCTCCTTCTTCTACTTCTTCTGATTCACCCTCCAGACTTCACCTTCTCCTTCTCCTTCTTCTGCTTCTTCTGATTCACCCTCCAGACTTCACCTTCTCCTTCTCCTTCTTCTGCTTCTTCTGATTCACCCTCCAGACTTCACCTTCTCCTTCTCCTTCTTCTACTTCTTCTGATTCACCCTCCAGACTTCACCTTCTCCTTCTCCTTCTTCTGCTTCTTCTGATTCACCCTCCAGACTTCACCTTCTCCTTCTCCTTCGTCTACTTCTTCTGATTCACCCTCCAGACTACACCTTCTCCTTCTCCTTCTCCTACTTCTTCTGGTTCACGCCCCAGACTTCACCTTCTCCTCCTCCTTCTTCTGTTTCTTCTGATTCACCCTCCAGACTTCATCTTCTCCTTCTCCTTCTTCTCCTTCTTCTGATTCACCCTCCAGACTTCACCTTCTCCTTCTCCTTCTTCTACTTCTTCTGATTCACCCTCCAGACTTCATCTTCTCCTTCTCCTTCTTCTGCTTCTTCTGATTCACCCTCCAGACTTCACCTTCTCCTTCTCCTTCTTCTGCTTCTTCTGATTCACCCTCCAGACTTCAACTTCTCCTTCTCCTTCTTCTACTTCTTCTGATTCACCCTCCAGACTTCACCTTCTCCTTCTCCTTCTTCTACTTCTTCCGATTCACCATCCAGACTTCATCTTCTCCTTCTCCTTCTTCTGCTTCTTCTGATTCACCCTCCAGACTTCACCTTCTCCTTCTCCTTCTTCTGCTTCTTCTGATTCACCCTCCAGACTTCACCTTCTCCTTCTCCTTCTTCTACTTCTTCTGATTCACCATCCAGACTTCACCTTCTCCTTCTCCTTCTTCTACTTCTTCTGATTCACCCTCCAGTCTTCACCTTCTCCTTCTCCTTCTTCTGTTTCTTCTGCTTCACCCTCCAGACTTCACCTTCTCCTTCTCTTTCTTCTGCTTCTTCTGATTCACCCTCCAGACTTCACCTTCTCCTTCTCCTTCTTCTGATTCTTCTGATTCACCCTCCAGACTTCACCTTCTCCTTCTCCTTCTTCTGCTTCTTCTGATTCACCCTCCTGACTTCACCTTCTCCTTCTCCTTCTTCTACTTCTTCTGATTCACCCTCCTGACTTCACCTTCTCCTTCTCCTTCTTCTACTTCTTCTGCTTCACCCTCCAGACTTCACCTTCTCCTTCTCCTTCTTCTGCTTCTTCTGATTCACCCTCCAGACTTCACCTTCTCCTTCTCCTTCTTCTGCTTCTTCTGATTCACCCTCCAGACTTCACCTTCTCCTTCTCCTTCTGCTTCTTCTGATTCACCCTCCAGACATCACCTTCTCCTTCTCCTTATTCTGCTTCTTCTGAATCACCCTCCAGACTTCACCTTCTCCTTCTCCTTCTTCTGCTTCTTCTGATTCACCCTCCAGACTTCACCTTCTCCTTCTCCTTCTTCTGCTTCTTCTGATTCACCCTCCAGACTTCATCTTCTCCTTCTCCTTCTTCTACTTCTTCTGATTCACCCTCCAGACTTCACCTTCTCCATCTCCTTCTTCTGCTTCTTCTGATTCACCCTCCAGACTTCACCTTCTCCTTCTCCTTCGTCTACTTCTTCTGATTCACCCTTCAAACTACACCTTCTCCTTCTCCTTCTTCTACTTCTTCTGATTCACCCTCCAGACTTCACCTTCTCCTTCTCCTTCTTCTGTTTCTTCTGATTCACCCTCCAGACTTCACCTTATCCTTCTCCTTCTTCTACTACTTCTGATTCACCCTCCAGACTTCACCTTCTCCTTCTCCTTCTTCTACTTCTTCTGATTCACCCTCCAGACTTCATCTTCTCCTTCTCCTTCTTCTGCTTCTTCTGATTCACCCTCCAGACTTCACCTTCTCCTTCTCCTTCTTCTACTTCTTCTGATTCACCCTCCAGACTTCACCTTCTCCTTCTCCTTCTTCTACTTCTTCTGATTCACCCTCCAGTCTTCACCTTCTCCTTCTCCTTCTTCTGTTTCTTCTGCTTCACCCTCCAGACTTCACCTTCTCCTTCTCTTTCTTCTGCTTCTTCTGATTCACCCTCCAGACTTCAACTTCTCCTTCTCCTTCTTCTGATTCTTCTGATTCACCCTCCAGACTTCACCTTCTCCTTCTCCTTCTTCTGCTTCTTCTGATTCACCCTCCTGACTTCACCTTCTCCTTCTCCTTCTTCTACTTCTTCTGATTCACCCTCCTGACTTCACCTTCTCCTTCTCCTTCTTCTACTTCTTCTGCTTCACCCTCCAGACTTCACCTTCTCCTTCTCCTTCTTCTACTTCTTCTGATTCACCCTCCAGACTTCACCTTCTCCTTCTCCTTATTCTGCTTCTTCTGATTCACCCTCCAGACTTCAACTTCTCCTTCTCCTTATTCTGCTTCTTCTGATTCACCCTCCAGACTTCACCTTCTCCTTCTCCTTCCTTTGCTTCTTCTGATTCACCCTCCAGACTTCACCTTCTCCTTCTCCTTCTTCTGATTCTTCTGATTCACCCTCCAGACTTCACCTTCTCCTTCTCCATCTTCTGCTTCTTCTGATTCACCCTCCTGACTTCACCTTCTCCTTCTCCTTCTTCTACTTCTTCTGATTCACCCTCCTGACTTCACCTTCTCCTTCTCCATCTTCTACTTCTTCTGCTTCACCCTCCAGACTTCAACTTCTCCTTCTCCTTCTTCTACTTCTTCTGATTCACCCTCCAGACTTCACCTTCTCCTTCTCCTTCTTCTGCTTCTTCTGATTCACCCTCCAGACTTCAACTTCTCCTTCTCCTTCTTCTGCTTCTTCTGATTCACCCTCCAGACTTCACCTTCTCCTTCTCCTTCTTCTACTTCTTCTGATTCACCCTCCAGACTTCACCTTCTCCTTCTCCTTCTTCTGCTTCTTCTGATTCACCCTCCAGACTTCACCTTCTCCTTCTCCTTCGTCTACTTCTTCTGATTCACCCTCCAGACTACACCTTCTCCTTCTCCTTCTTCTACTTCTTCTGATTCACCCTCCAGACTTCACCTTCTCCTTCTCATTCTTCTGTTTCTTCTGATTCACCCTCCAGACTTCATCTTCTCCTTCTCCTTCTTCTACTTCTTCTGATTCACCCTCCAGACTTCACCTTCTCCTTCTCCTTCTTCTACTTCTTCTGATTCACCCTCCAGACTTCATCTTCTCCTTCTCCTTCTTCTACTTCTTCTGATTCACCCTCCAGACTTCACCTTCTCCTTCTCCTTCTTCTGCTTCTTCTGATTCACCCTCCAGACTTCACCTTCTCCTTCTCCTTATTCTGCTTCTTCTGATTCACCCTCCAGACTTCAACTTCTCCTTCTCCTACTTCTACTTCTTCTGATTCACCCTCCAGACTTCACCTTCTCCTTCTCCTTCTTCTGCTTCTTCTGATTCACCCTCCAGACTTCACCTTCTCCTTCTCCTTCGTCTACTTCTTCTGATTCACCCTCCAGACTACACCTTCTCCTTCTCCTTCTTCTACTTCTTCTGATTCACCCTCCAGACTTCACCTTCTCCTTCTCCTTCTTCTGTTTCTTCTGATTCACCCTCCAGACTTCATCTTCTCCTTCTCCTTCTTCTACTTCTTCTGATTCACCCTCCAGACTTCAACTTCTCCTTCTCCTTCTTCTACTTCTTCTGATTCACCCTCCAGACTTCATCTTCTCCTTCTCCTTCTTCTACTTCTTCTGATTCACCCTCCAGACTTCACCTTCTCCTTTTCCTTCTTCTGCTTCTTCTGATTCACCCTCCAGACTTCACCTTCTCCTTCTCCTTATTCTGCTTGTTCTGATTCACCCTCCAGACTTCACCTTCTCCTTCTCCTTCTTCTGCTTCTTCTGATTCACCCTCCAAACTTCACCTTCTCCTTCTCCTTCTTCTGCTTCTTCTGATTCACCCTCCAGACTTCACCTTCTCCTTCTCCTTCTTCTACTTCTTCTGATTCACCCTCCAGACTTAACCTTCTCCTTCTCCTTCTTCTGCTTCTTCTGATTCACCCTCCAGACTTCACCTTCTCCTTCTCCTTCGTCTACTTCTTCTGATTCACCCTCCAGACTTCACCTTCTCCATCTCCTTCTTCTGCTTCTTCTGATTCACCCTCCAGACTTCACCTTCTCCTTCTCCTTCGTCTACTTCTTCTGATTCACCCTTCAAACTACACCTTCTCCTTCTCCTTCTTCTACTTCTTCTGATTCACCCTCCAGACTTCACCTTCTCCTTCTCCTTCTTCTGTTTCTTCTGATTCACCCTCCAGACTTCACCTTATCCTTCTCCTTCTTCTACTACTTCTGATTCACCCTCCAGACTTCACCTTCTCCTTCTCCTTCTTCTACTTCTTCTGATTCACCCTCCAGACTTCATCTTCTCCTTCTCCTTCTTCTGCTTCTTCTGATTCACCCTCCAGACTTCACCTTCTCCTTCTCCTTCTTCTACTTCTTCTGATTCACCCTCCAGACTTCACCTTCTCCTTCTCCTTCTTCTACTTCTTCTGATTCACCCTCCAGTCTTCACCTTCTCCTTCTCCTTCTTCTGTTTCTTCTGCTTCACCCTCCAGACTTCACCTTCTCCTTCTCTTTCTTCTGCTTCTTCTGATTCACCCTCCAGACTTCACCTTCTCCTTCTCCTTCTTCTGATTCTTCTGATTCACCCTCCAGACTTCACCTTCTCCTTCTCCTTCTTCTGCTTCTTCTGATTCACCCTCCTGACTTCACCTTCTCCTTCTCCTTCTTCTACTTCTTCTGATTCACCCTCCTGACTTCACCTTCTCCTTCTCCTTCTTCTACTTCTTCTGCTTCACCCTCCAGACTTCACCTTCTCCTTCTCCTTATTCTGCTTCTTCTGATTCACCCTCCAGACTTCACCTTCTCCTTCTCCTTATTCTACTTCTTCTGATTCACCCTCCAGACTTCACCTTCTCCTTCTCCTTCCTTTGCTTCTTCTGATTCACCCTCCAGACTTCACCTTCTCCTTCTCCTTCTTCTTATTCTTCTGATTCACCCTCCAGACTTCACCTTCTCCTTCTCCTTCTTCTGCTTCTTCTGATTCACCCTCCTGACTTCACCTTCTCCTTCTCCTTCTTCTACTTCTTCTGATTCACCCTCCTGACTTCACCTTCTCCTTCTCCATCTTCTACTTCTTCTGCTTCACCCTCCAGACTTCAACTTCTCCTTCTCCTTCTTCTACTTCTTCTGATTCACCCTCCAGACTTCACCTTCTCCTTCTCCTTCTTCTGCTTCTTCTGATTCACCCTCCAGACTTCACCTTCTCCTTCTCCTTCTTCTGCTTCTTCTGATTCACCCTCCAGACTTCACCTTCTCCTTCTCCTTCTTCTACTTCTTCTGATTCACCCTCCAGACTTCACCTTCTCCTTCTCCTTCTTCTGCTTCTTCTGATTCACCCTCCAGACTTCACCTTCTCCTTCTCCTTCGTCTACTTCTTCTGATTCACCCTCCAGACTACACCTTCTCCTTCTCCTTCTCCTACTTCTTCTGGTTCACGCTCCAGACTTCACCTTCTCCTCCTCCTTCTTCTGTTTCTTCTGATTCACCCTCCAGACTTCATCTTCTCCTTCTCCTTCTTCTCCTTCTTCTGATTCACCCTCCAGACTTCACCTTCTCCTTCTCCTTCTTCTACTTCTTCTGATTCACCCTCCAGACTTCATCTTCTCCTTCTCCTTCTTCTGCTTCTTCTGATTCACCCTCCAGACTTCACCTTCTCCTTCTCCTTCTTCTGCTTCTTCTGATTCACCCTCCAGACTTCAACTTCTCCTTCTCCTTCTTCTACTTCTTCTGATTCACCCTCCAGACTTCACCTTCTCCTTCTTCTACTTCTTCCGATTCACCATCCAGACTTCATCTTCTCCTTCTCCTTCTTCTGCTTCTTCTGATTCACCCTCCAGACTTCACCTTCTCCTTCTCCTTCTTCTGCTTCTTCTGATTCACCCTCCAGACTTCACCTTCTCCTTCTCCTTCTTCTACTTCTTCTGATTCACCATCCAGACTTCACCTTCTCCTTCTCCTTCTTCTACTTCTTCTGATTCACCCTCCAGTCTTCACCTTCTCCTTCTCCTTCTTCTGTTTCTTCTGCTTCACCCTCCAGACTTCACCTTCTCCTTCTCTTTCTTCTGCTTCTTCTGATTCACCCTCCAGACTTCACCTTCTCCTTCTCCTTCTTCTGATTCTTCTGATTCACCCTCCAGACTTCACCTTCTCCTTCTCCTTCTTCTGCTTCTTCTGATTCACCCTCCTGACTTCACCTTCTCCTTCTCCTTCTTCTACTTCTTCTGATTCACCCTCCTGACTTCACCTTCTCCTTCTCCTTCTTCTACTTCTTCTGCTTCACCCTCCAGACTTCACCTTCTCCTTCTCCTTCTTCTGCTTCTTCTGATTCACCCTCCAGACTTCACCTTCTCCTTCTCCTTCTTCTGCTTCTTCTGATTCACCCTCCAGACTTCACCTTCTCCTTCTCCTTCTGCTTCTTCTGATTCACCCTCCAGACATCACCTTCTCCTTCTCCTTATTCTGCTTCTTCTGAATCACCCTCCAGACTTCACCTTCTCCTTCTCCTTCTTCTGCTTCTTCTGATTCACCCTCCAGACTTCACCTTCTCCTTCTCCTTCTTCTGCTTCTTCTGATTCACCCTCCAGACTTCATCTTCTCCTTCTCCTTCTTCTACTTCTTCTGATTCACCCTCCAGACTTCACCTTCTCCATCTCCTTCTTCTGCTTCTTCTGATTCACCCTCCAGACTTCACCTTCTCCTTCTCCTTCGTCTACTTCTTCTGATTCACCCTTCAAACTACACCTTCTCCTTCTCCTTCTTCTACTTCTTCTGATTCACCCTCCAGACTTCACCTTCTCCTTCTCCTTCTTCTGTTTCTACTGATTCACCCTCCAGACTTCACCTTATCCTTCTCCTTCTTCTACTACTTCTGATTCACCCTCCAGACTTCACCTTCTCCTTCTCCTTCTTCTACTTCTTCTGATTCACCCTCCAGACTTCATCTTCTCCTTCTCCTTCTTCTGCTTCTTCTGATTCACCCTCCAGACTTCACCTTCTCCTTCTCCTTCTTCTACTTCTTCTGATTCACCCTCCAGACTTCACCTTCTCCTTCTCCTTCTTCTACTTCTTCTGATTCACCCTCCAGTCTTCACCTTCTCCTTCTCCTTCTTCTGTTTCTTCTGCTTCACCCTCCAGACTTCACCTTCTCCTTCTCCTTCTTCTGCTTCTTCTGATTCACCCTCCAGACTTCACCTTCTCCTTCTCCTTCTTCTGCTTCTTCTGATTCACCCTCCAGACTTCACCTTCTCCTTCTCCTTCTGCTTCTTCTGATTCACCCTCCAGACATCACCTTCTCCTTCTCCTTATTCTGCTTCTTCTGAATCACCCTCCAGACTTCACCTTCTCCTTCTCCTTCTTCTGCTTCTTCTGATTCACCCTCCAGACTTCACCTTCTCCTTCTCCTTCTTCTGCTTCTTCTGATTCACCCTCCAGACTTCATCTTCTCCTTCTCCTTCTTCTACTTCTTCTGATTCACCCTCCAGACTTCACCTTCTCCATCTCCTTCTTCTGCTTCTTCTGATTCACCCTCCAGACTTCACCTTCTCCTTCTCCTTCGTCTACTTCTTCTGATTCACCCTTCAAACTACACCTTCTCCTTCTCCTTCTTCTACTTCTTCTGATTCACCCTCCAGACTTCACCTTCTCCTTCTCCTTCTTCTGTTTCTTCTGATTCACCCTCCAGACTTCACCTTATCCTTCTCCTTCTTCTACTACTTCTGATTCACCCTCCAGACTTCACCTTCTCCTTCTCCTTCTTCTACTTCTTCTGATTCACCCTCCAGACTTCATCTTCTCCTTCTCCTTCTTCTGCTTCTTCTGATTCACCCTCCAGACTTCACCTTCTCCTTCTCCTTCTTCTACTTCTTCTGATTCACCCTCCAGACTTCACCTTCTCCTTCTCCTTCTTCTACTTCTTCTGATTCACCCTCCAGTCTTCACCTTCTCCTTCTCCTTCTTCTGTTTCTTCTGCTTCACCCTCCAGACTTCACCTTCTCCTTCTCTTTCTTCTGCTTCTTCTGATTCACCCTCCAGACTTCAACTTCTCCTTCTCCTTCTTCTGATTCTTCTGATTCACCCTCCAGACTTCACCTTCTCCTTCTCCTTCTTCTGCTTCTTCTGATTCACCCTCCTGACTTCACCTTCTCCTTCTCCTTCTTCTACTTCTTCTGATTCACCCTCCTGACTTCACCTTCTCCTTCTCCTTCTTCTACTTCTTCTGCTTCACCCTCCAGACTTCACCTTCTCCTTCTCCTTCTTCTACTTCTTCTGATTCACCCTCCAGACTTCACCTTCTCCTTCTTCTGCTTCTTCTGATTCACCCTCCAGACTTCACCTTCTCCTTCTCCTTATTCTGCTTCTTCTGATTCACCCTCCAGACTTCAACTTCTCCTTCTCCTTATTCTGCTTCTTCTGATTCACCCTCCAGACTTCACCTTCTCCTTCTCCTTCCTTTGCTTCTTCTGATTCACCCTCCAGACTTCACCTTCTCCTTCTCCTTCTTCTGATTCTTCTGATTCACCCTCCAGACTTCACCTTCTCCTTCTCCATCTTCTGCTTCTTCTGATTCACCCTCCTGACTTCACCTTCTCCTTCTCCTTCTTCTACTTCTTCTGATTCACCCTCCTGACTTCACCTTCTCCTTCTCCATCTTCTACTTCTTCTGCTTCACCCTCCAGACTTCAACTTCTCCTTCTCCTTCTTCTACTTCTTCTGATTCACCCTCCAGACTTCACCTTCTCCTTCTCCTTCTTCTGCTTCTTCTGATTCACCCTCCAGACTTCAACTTCTCCTTCTCCTTCTTCTGCTTCTTCTGATTCACCCTCCAGACTTCACCTTCTCCTTCTCCTTCTTCTACTTCTTCTGATTCACCCTCCAGACTTCACCTTCTCCTTCTCCTTCTTCTGCTTCTTCTGATTCACCCTCCAGACTTCACCTTCTCCTTCTCCTTCGTCTACTTCTTCTGATTCACCCTCCAGACTACACCTTCTCCTTCTCCTTCTTCTACTTCTTCTGATTCACCCTCCAGACTTCACCTTCTCCTTCTCATTCTTCTGTTTCTTCTGATTCACCCTCCAGACTTCATCTTCTCCTTCTCCTTCTTCTACTTCTTCTGATTCACCCTCCAGACTTCACCTTCTCCTTCTCCTTCTTCTACTTCTTCTGATTCACCCTCCAGACTTCATCTTCTCCTTCTCCTTCTTCTACTTCTTCTGATTCACCCTCCAGACTTCACCTTCTCCTTCTCCTTCTTCTGCTTCTTCTGATTCACCCTCCAGACTTCACCTTCTCCTTCTCCTTATTCTGCTTCTTCTGATTCACCCTCCAGACTTCAACTTCTCCTTCTCCTACTTCTACTTCTTCTGATTCACCCTCCAGACTTCACCTTCTCCTTCTCCTTCTTCTGCTTCTTCTGATTCACCCTCCAGACTTCACCTTCTCCTTCTCCTTCGTCTACTTCTTCTGATTCACCCTCCAGACTACACCTTCTCCTTCTCCTTCTTCTACTTCTTCTGATTCACCCTCCAGACTTCACCTTCTCCTTCTCCTTCTTCTGTTTCTTCTGATTCACCCTCCAGACTTCATCTTCTCCTTCTCCTTCTTCTACTTCTTCTGATTCACCCTCCAGACTTCAACTTCTCCTTCTCCTTCTTCTACTTCTTCTGATTCACCCTCCAGACTTCATCTTCTCCTTCTCCTTCTTCTACTTCTTCTGATTCACCCTCCAGACTTCACCTTCTCCTTTTCCTTCTTCTGCTTCTTCTGATTCACCCTCCAGACTTCACCTTCTCCTTCTCCTTATTCTGCTTGTTCTGATTCACCCTCCAGACTTCACCTTCTCCTTCTCCTTCTTCTGCTTCTTCTGATTCACCCTCCAAACTTCACCTTCTCCTTCTCCTTCTTCTGCTTCTTCTGATTCACCCTCCAGACTTCACCTTCTCCTTCTCCTTCTTCTACTTCTTCTGATTCACCCTCCAGACTTAACCTTCTCCTTCTCCTTCTTCTGCTTCTTCTGATTCACCCTCCAGACTTCACCTTCTCCTTCTCCTTCGTCTACTTCTTCTGATTCACCCTCCAGACTTCACCTTCTCCATCTCCTTCTTCTGCTTCTTCTGATTCACCCTCCAGACTTCACCTTCTCCTTCTCCTTCGTCTACTTCTTCTGATTCACCCTTCAAACTACACCTTCTCCTTCTCCTTCTTCTACTTCTTCTGATTCACCCTCCAGACTTCACCTTCTCCTTCTCCTTCTTCTGTTTCTTCTGATTCACCCTCCAGACTTCACCTTATCCTTCTCCTTCTTCTACTACTTCTGATTCACCCTCCAGACTTCACCTTCTCCTTCTCCTTCTTCTACTTCTTCTGATTCACCCTCCAGACTTCATCTTCTCCTTCTCCTTCTTCTGCTTCTTCTGATTCACCCTCCAGACTTCACCTTCTCCTTCTCCTTCTTCTACTTCTTCTGATTCACCCTCCAGACTTCACCTTCTCCTTCTCCTTCTTCTACTTCTTCTGATTCACCCTCCAGTCTTCACCTTCTCCTTCTCCTTCTTCTGTTTCTTCTGCTTCACCCTCCAGACTTCACCTTCTCCTTCTCTTTCTTCTGCTTCTTCTGATTCACCCTCCAGACTTCACCTTCTCCTTCTCCTTCTTCTGATTCTTCTGATTCACCCTCCAGACTTCACCTTCTCCTTCTCCTTCTTCTGCTTCTTCTGATTCACCCTCCTGACTTCACCTTCTCCTTCTCCTTCTTCTACTTCTTCTGATTCACCCTCCTGACTTCACCTTCTCCTTCTCCTTCTTCTACTTCTTCTGCTTCACCCTCCAGACTTCACCTTCTCCTTCTCCTTATTCTGCTTCTTCTGATTCACCCTCCAGACTTCACCTTCTCCTTCTCCTTATTCTACTTCTTCTGATTCACCCTCCAGACTTCACCTTCTCCTTCTCCTTCCTTTGCTTCTTCTGATTCACCCTCCAGACTTCACCTTCTCCTTCTCCTTCTTCTTATTCTTCTGATTCACCCTCCAGACTTCACCTTCTCCTTCTCCTTCTTCTGCTTCTTCTGATTCACCCTCCTGACTTCACCTTCTCCTTCTCCTTCTTCTACTTCTTCTGATTCACCCTCCTGACTTCACCTTCTCCTTCTCCATCTTCTACTTCTTCTGCTTCACCCTCCAGACTTCAACTTCTCCTTCTCCTTCTTCTACTTCTTCTGATTCACCCTCCAGACTTCACCTTCTCCTTCTCCTTCTTCTGCTTCTTCTGATTCACCCTCCAGACTTCACCTTCTCCTTCTCCTTCTTCTGCTTCTTCTGATTCACCCTCCAGACTTCACCTTCTCCTTCTCCTTCTTCTACTTCTTCTGATTCACCCTCCAGACTTCACCTTCTCCTTCTCCTTCTTCTGCTTCTTCTGATTCACCCTCCAGACTTCACCTTCTCCTTCTCCTTCGTCTACTTCTTCTGATTCACCCTCCAGACTACACCTTCTCCTTCTCCTTCTCCTACTTCTTCTGGTTCACGCTCCAGACTTCACCTTCTCCTCCTCCTTCTTCTGTTTCTTCTGATTCACCCTCCAGACTTCATCTTCTCCTTCTCCTTCTTCTCCTTCTTCTGATTCACCCTCCAGACTTCACCTTCTCCTTCTCCTTCTTCTACTTCTTCTGATTCACCCTCCAGACTTCATCTTCTCCTTCTCCTTCTTCTGCTTCTTCTGATTCACCCTCCAGACTTCACCTTCTCCTTCTCCTTCTTCTGCTTCTTCTGATTCACCCTCCAGACTTCAACTTCTCCTTCTCCTTCTTCTACTTCTTCTGATTCACCCTCCAGACTTCACCTTCTCCTTCTCCTTCTTCTACTTCTTCCGATTCACCATCCAGACTTCATCTTCTCCTTCTCCTTCTTCTGCTTCTTCTGATTCACCCTCCAGACTTCACCTTCTCCTTCTCCTTCTTCTGCTTCTTCTGATTCACCCTCCAGACTTCACCTTCTCCTTCTCCTTCTTCTACTTCTTCTGATTCACCATCCAGACTTCACCTTCTCCTTCTCCTTCTTCTACTTCTTCTGATTCACCCTCCAGTCTTCACCTTCTCCTTCTCCTTCTTCTGTTTCTTCTGCTTCACCCTCCAGACTTCACCTTCTCCTTCTCTTTCTTCTGCTTCTTCTGATTCACCCTCCAGACTTCACCTTCTCCTTCTCCTTCTTCTGATTCTTCTGATTCACCCTCCAGACTTCACCTTCTCCTTCTCCTTCTTCTGCTTCTTCTGATTCACCCTCCTGACTTCACCTTCTCCTTCTCCTTCTTCTACTTCTTCTGATTCCCCCTCCTGACTTCACCTTCTCCTTCTCCTTCTTCTACTTCTTCTGCTTCACCCTCCAGACTTCACCTTCTCCTTCTCCTTCTTCTGCTTCTTCTGATTCACCCTCCAGACTTCACCTTCTCCTTCTCCTTCTTCTGCTTCTTCTGATTCACCCTCCAGACTTCACCTTCTCCTTCTCCTTCTGCTTCTTCTGATTCACCCTCCAGACATCACCTTCTCCTTCTCCTTATTCTGCTTCTTCTGAATCACCCTCCAGACTTCACCTTCTCCTTCTCCTTCTTCTGCTTCTTCTGATTCACCCTCCAGACTTCACCTTCTCCTTCTCCTTCTTCTGCTTCTTCTGATTCACCCTCCAGACTTCATCTTCTCCTTCTCCTTCTTCTACTTCTTCTGATTCACCCTCCAGACTTCACCTTCTCCATCTCCTTCTTCTGCTTCTTCTGATTCACCCTCCAGACTTCACCTTCTCCTTCTCCTTCGTCTACTTCTTCTGATTCACCCTTCAAACTACACCTTCTCCTTCTCCTTCTTCTACTTCTTCTGATTCACCCTCCAGACTTCACCTTCTCCTTCTCCTTCTTCTGTTTCTTCTGATTCACCCTCCAGACTTCACCTTATCCTTCTCCTTCTTCTACTACTTCTGATTCACCCTCCAGACTTCACCTTCTCCTTCTCCTTCTTCTACTTCTTCTGATTCACCCTCCAGACTTCATCTTCTCCTTCTCCTTCTTCTGCTTCTTCTGATTCACCCTCCAGACTTCACCTTCTCCTTCTCCTTCTTCTACTTCTTCTGATTCACCCTCCAGACTTCACCTTCTCCTTCTCCTTCTTCTACTTCTTCTGATTCACCCTCCAGTCTTCACCTTCTCCTTCTCCTTCTTCTGTTTCTTCTGCTTCACCCTCCAGACTTCACCTTCTCCTTCTCTTTCTTCTGCTTCTTCTGATTCACCCTCCAGACTTCACCTTCTCCTTCTCCTTCTTCTGATTCTTCTGATTCACCCTCCAGACTTCACCTTCTCCTTCTCCTTCTTCTGCTTCTTCTGATTCACCCTCCTGACTTCACCTTCTCCTTCTCCTTCTTCTACTTCTTCTGATTCACCCTCCTGACTTCACCTTCTCCTTCTCCTTCTTCTACTTCTTCTGCTTCACCCTCCAGACTTCACCTTCTCCTTCTCCTTCTTCTACTTCTTCTGATTCACCCTCCAGACTTCACCTTCTCCTTCTTCTGCTTCTTCTGATTCACCCTCCAGACTTCACCTTCTCCTTCTCCTTATTCTGCTTCTTCTGATTCACCCTCCAGACTTCAACTTCTCCTTCTCCTTATTCTGCTTCTTCTGATTCACCCTCCAGACTTCACCTTCTCCTTCTCCTTCCTTTGCTTCTTCTGATTCACCCTCCAGACTTCACCTTCTCCTTCTCCTTCTTCTGATTCTTCTGATTCACCCTCCAGACTTCACCTTCTCCTTCTCCATCTTCTGCTTCTTCTGATTCACCCTCCTGACTTCACCTTCTCCTTCTCCTTCTTCTACTTCTTCTGATTCACCCTCCTGACTTCACCTTCTCCTTCTCCATCTTCTACTTCTTCTGCTTCACCCTCCAGACTTCAACTTCTCCTTCTCCTTCTTCTACTTCTTCTGATTCACCCTCCAGACTTCACCTTCTCCTTCTCCTTCTTCTGCTTCTTCTGATTCACCCTCCAGACTTCAACTTCTCCTTCTCCTTCTTCTGCTTCTTCTGATTCACCCTCCAGACTTCACCTTCTCCTTCTCCTTCTTCTACTTCTTCTGATTCACCCTCCAGACTTCACCTTCTCCTTCTCCTTCTTCTGCTTCTTCTGATTCACCCTCCAGACTTCACCTTCTCCTTCTCCTTCGTCTACTTCTTCTGATTCACCCTCCAGACTACACCTTCTCCTTCTCCTTCTTCTACTTCTTCTGATTCACCCTCCAGACTTCACCTTCTCCTTCTCATTCTTCTGTTTCTTCTGATTCACCCTCCAGACTTCATCTTCTCCTTCTCCTTCTTCTACTTCTTCTGATTCACCCTCCAGACTTCACCTTCTCCTTCTCCTTCTTCTACTTCTTCTGATTCACCCTCCAGACTTCATCTTCTCCTTCTCCTTCTTCTACTTCTTCTGATTCACCCTCCAGACTTCACCTTCTCCTTCTCCTTCTTCTGCTTCTTCTGATTCACCCTCCAGACTTCACCTTCTCCTTCTCCTTATTCTGCTTCTTCTGATTCACCCTCCAGACTTCAACTTCTCCTTCTCCTACTTCTACTTCTTCTGATTCACCCTCCAGACTTCACCTTCTCCTTCTCCTTCTTCTGCTTCTTCTGATTCACCCTCCAGACTTCACCTTCTCCTTCTCCTTCGTCTACTTCTTCTGATTCACCCTCCAGACTACACCTTCTCCTTCTCCTTCTTCTACTTCTTCTGATTCACCCTCCAGACTTCACCTTCTCCTTCTCCTTCTTCTGTTTCTTCTGATTCACCCTCCAGACTTCATCTTCTCCTTCTCCTTCTTCTACTTCTTCTGATTCACCCTCCAGACTTCAACTTCTCCTTCTCCTTCTTCTACTTCTTCTGATTCACCCTCCAGACTTCATCTTCTCCTTCTCCTTCTTCTACTTCTTCTGATTCACCCTCCAGACTTCACCTTCTCCTTTTCCTTCTTCTGCTTCTTCTGATTCACCCTCCAGACTTCACCTTCTCCTTCTCCTTATTCTGCTTGTTCTGATTCACCCTCCAGACTTCACCTTCTCCTTCTCCTTCTTCTGCTTCTTCTGATTCACCCTCCAAACTTCACCTTCTCCTTCTCCTTCTTCTGCTTCTTCTGATTCACCCTCCAGACTTCACCTTCTCCTTCTCCTTCTTCTACTTCTTCTGATTCACCCTCCAGACTTAACCTTCTCCTTCTCCTTCTTCTGCTTCTTCTGATTCACCCTCCAGACTTCACCTTCTCCTTCTCCTTCGTCTACTTCTTCTGATTCACCCTCCAGACTTCACCTTCTCCATCTCCTTCTTCTGCTTCTTCTGATTCACCCTCCAGACTTCACCTTCTCCTTCTCCTTCGTCTACTTCTTCTGATTCACCCTTCAAACTACACCTTCTCCTTCTCCTTCTTCTACTTCTTCTGATTCACCCTCCAGACTTCACCTTCTCCTTCTCCTTCTTCTGTTTCTTCTGATTCACCCTCCAGACTTCACCTTATCCTTCTCCTTCTTCTACTACTTCTGATTCACCCTCCAGACTTCACCTTCTCCTTCTCCTTCTTCTACTTCTTCTGATTCACCCTCCAGACTTCATCTTCTCCTTCTCCTTCTTCTGCTTCTTCTGATTCACCCTCCAGACTTCACCTTCTCCTTCTCCTTCTTCTACTTCTTCTGATTCACCCTCCAGACTTCACCTTCTCCTTCTCCTTCTTCTACTTCTTCTGATTCACCCTCCAGTCTTCACCTTCTCCTTCTCCTTCTTCTGTTTCTTCTGCTTCACCCTCCAGACTTCACCTTCTCCTTCTCTTTCTTCTGCTTCTTCTGATTCACCCTCCAGACTTCACCTTCTCCTTCTCCTTCTTCTGATTCTTCTGATTCACCCTCCAGACTTCACCTTCTCCTTCTCCTTCTTCTGCTTCTTCTGATTCACCCTCCTGACTTCACCTTCTCCTTCTCCTTCTTCTACTTCTTCTGATTCACCCTCCTGACTTCACCTTCTCCTTCTCCTTCTTCTACTTCTTCTGCTTCACCCTCCAGACTTCACCTTCTCCTTCTCCTTCTTCTACTTCTTCTGATTCACCCTCCAGACTTCACCTTCTCCTTCTTCTGCTTCTTCTGATTCACCCTCCAGACTTCACCTTCTCCTTCTCCTTATTCTGCTTCTTCTGATTCACCCTCCAGACTTCAACTTCTCCTTCTCCTTATTCTGCTTCTTCTGATTCACCCTCCAGACTTCACCTTCTCCTTCTCCTTCCTTTGCTTCTTCTGATTCACCCTCCAGACTTCACCTTCTCCTTCTCCTTCTTCTGATTCTTCTGATTCACCCTCCAGACTTCACCTTCTCCTTCTCCATCTTCTGCTTCTTCTGATTCACCCTCCTGACTTCACCTTCTCCTTCTCCTTCTTCCACTTCTTCTGATTCACCCTCCTGACTTCACCTTCTCCTTCTCCATCTTCTACTTCTTCTGCTTCACCCTCCAGACTTCAACTTCTCCTTCTCCTTCTTCTACTTCTTCTGATTCACCCTCCAGACTTCACCTTCTCCTTCTCCTTCTTCTGCTTCTTCTGATTCACCCTCCAGACTTCAACTTCTCCTTCTCCTTCTTCTGCTTCTTCTGATTCACCCTCCAGACTTCACCTTCTCCTTCTCCTTCTTCTACTTCTTCTGATTCACCCTCCAGACTTCACCTTCTCCTTCTCCTTCTTCTGCTTCTTCTGATTCACCCTCCAGACTTCACCTTCTCCTTCTCCTTCGTCTACTTCTTCTGATTCACCCTCCAGACTACACCTTCTCCTTCTCCTTCTTCTACTTCTTCTGATTCACCCTCCAGACTTCACCTTCTCCTTCTCATTCTTCTGTTTCTTCTGATTCACCCTCCAGACTTCATCTTCTCCTTCTCCTTCTTCTACTTCTTCTGATTCACCCTCCAGACTTCACCTTCTCCTTCTCCTTCTTCTACTTCTTCTGATGCACCCTCCAGACTTCATCTTCTCCTTCTCCTTCTTCTACTTCTTCTGATTCACCCTCCAGACTTCACCTTCTCCTTCTCCTTCTTCTGCTTCTTCTGATTCACCCTCCAGACTTCACCTTCTCCTTCTCCTTATTCTGCTTCTTCTGATTCACCCTCCAGACTTCAACTTCTCCTTCTCCTACTTCTACTTCTTCTGATTCACCCTCCAGACTTCACCTTCTCCTTCTCCTTCTTCTGCTTCTTCTGATTCACCCTCCAGACTTCACCTTCTCCTTCTCCTTCGTCTACTTCTTCTGATTCACCCTCCAGACTACACCTTCTCCTTCTCCTTCTTCTACTTCTTCTGATTCACCCTCCAGACTTCACCTTCTCCTTCTCCTTCTTCTGTTTCTTCTGATTCACCCTCCAGACTTCATCTTCTCCTTCTCCTTCTTCTACTTCTTCTGATTCACCCTCCAGACTTCAACTTCTCCTTCTCCTTCTTCTACTTCTTCTGATTCACCCTCCAGACTTCATCTTCTCCTTCTCCTTCTTCTACTTCTTCTGATTCACCCTCCAGACTTCACCTTCTCCTTTTCCTTCTTCTGCTTCTTCTGATTCACCCTCCAGACTTCACCTTCTCCTTCTCCTTATTCTGCTTGTTCTGATTCACCCTCCAGACTTCACCTTCTCCTTCTCCTTCTTCTGCTTCTTCTGATTCACCCTCCAAACTTCACCTTCTCCTTCTCCTTCTTCTGCTTCTTCTGATTCACCCTCCAGACTTCACCTTCTCCTTCTCCTTCTTCTACTTCTTCTGATTCACCCTCCAGACTTAACCTTCTCCTTCTCCTTCTTCTGCTTCTTCTGATTCACCCTCCAGACTTCACCTTCTCCTTCTCCTTCGTCTACTTCTTCTGATTCACCCTCCAGACTACACCTTCTCCTTCTCCTTCTTCTACTTCTTCTGATTCACCCTCCAGACTTCACCTTCTCCTTCTCCTTCTTCTGTTTCTTCTGATTCACCCTCCAGACTTCATCTTCTCCTTCTCCTTCTTCTACTTCTTCTGATTCACCCTCCAGACTTCACCTTCTCCTTCTCCTTCTTCTACTTCTTCTGATTCACCCTCCGGACTTCATCTTCTCCTTCTCCTTCTTCTGCTTCTTCTGATTCACCCTCCAGACTTCACCTTCTCCTTCTCCTTCTTCTGCTTCTTCTGATTCACCCTCCAGACTTCAACTTCTCCTTCTTCTACTTCTTCTGATTCATCCTCCAGACTTCACCTTCTCCTTCTCCTTCTTCTACTTCTTCTGATTCACCGTCCAGTCTTCACCTTCTCCTTCTCCTTCTTCTGTTTCTTCTGCTTCACCCTCCAGACTTCACCTTCTCCTTCTCTTTCTTCTGCTTCTTCTGATTCACCCTCCAGACTTCACCTTCTCCTTCTCCTTCTTCTGATTCTTCTGATTCACCCTCCAGACTTCACCTTCTCCTTCTCCTTCTTCTGCTTCTTCTGATTCACCCTCCTGACTTCACCTTCTCCTTCTCCTTCTTCTACTTCTTCTGATTCAATCTCCTGACTTCACCTTCTCCTTCTCCTTCTTCTACTTCTTCTGCTTCACCCTCCAGACTTCACCTTCTCCTTCTCCTTCTTCTACTTCTTCTGATTCACCCTCCAGACTTCACCTTCTCCTTCTCCTTCTTCTGCTTCTTCTGATTCACCCTCCAGACTTCACCTTCTCATTCTCCTTCTTCTGCTTCTTCTGCTGCGCCCTCCAGACTTCACCTTCTCCTTCTCCTTCTTCTGCTTCTTCTGCTTCACACTCCAGACTTCACCTTCTCCTTCTCCTTCTTCTGCTTCTTCTGCTGCGCCCTCCAGGCTTCACCTTCTCCTTCTCCTTCTTCTGCTTCTTCTGCTTCACCGTCCTGACTTCACCTTCTCCTTCTCCTTCTTCTACTTCTTCTGCTACACCCCCCTGACTTCAACTGCTCCTTCTCCTTCTTCTGCTTCTTCTGATTCACCCTCCTAACTTCACCTACTCCTTCTCCTTCTTCTGCTTCTTCTGATTCACCCTCCTGACTTCACCTTCTCCTTCTCCTTCTTCTGCTTCTTCTGATTCACCCTCCAGACTTCACCTTCTCCTTCTCCTTCTTCTGCTTCTTCTGATTCACCCTCCAGACTTCACCTTCTCCTTCTCCTTCTTCTGCTTCTTCTGATTCACCCTCCAGACCTCACCTTCTCCTTCTCCTTCTTCTACTTCTTCTGATTCACCCTCCAGACTTCATCTTCTCCTTCTCCTTCTTCTGCTTCTTCTGATTCACCCTCCAGACTTCACCTTCTCCTTCTCCTTCTTCTGCTTCTTCTGATTCACCCTCCAGACTTCACCTTCTCCTTCTCCTTCTTCTACTTCTTCTGATTCACCCTCCAGACTTCACCTTCTCCTTCTCCTTCTTCTACTTCTTCTGATTCACCCTCCAGTCTTCACCTTCTCCTTCTCCTTCTTCTGTATCTTCTGCTTCACCCTCCAGACTTCACCTTCTCCTTCTCTTTCTTCTGCTTCTTCTGCTTCACCCTCCAGACTTCACCTTCTCCTTCTCCTTCTTCTACTTCTTCTGCTTCACCCTCCAGACTTCACCTTCTCCTTCTCCTTCTTCTACTTCTTCTGATTCACCCTCCAGACTTCACCTTCTCCTTCTCCTTCTTCTGCTTCTTCTGATTCACCCTCCAGACTTCACCTTCTCCTTCTCCTTATTCTGCTTCTTCTGATTCACCCTCCAGACTTCACCTTCTCCTTCTCCTTCTTCTGCTTCTTCTGATTCACCCTCCAGACTTCACCTTCTCCTTCTCCTTCTTCTGCTTCTTCTGATTCACCCTCCAGACTTCACCTTCTCCTTCTCCTTCTTCTGCTTCTTCTGATTCACCCTCCAGACTTCACCTTCTCCTTCTCCTTCTTCTACTTCTTCTGATTCACCCTCCAGACTTCACCTTCTCCTTCTCCTTCTTCTGCTTCTTCTGATTCACCCTCCTGACTTCACCTTCTCCTTCTCCTTCTTCTACATCTTCTGATTCACCCTCCTGACTTCACCTTCTCCTTCTCCTTCTTCTACTTCTTCTGCTTCAACCTCCAGACTTCACCTTCTCCTTCTTCTTCTTCTACTTCTTCTGATTCACCCTCCAGACTTCACCTTCTCCTTCTCCTTCTTCTACTACTTCTGATTCACCCTCCAGACTTCACCTTCTCCTTCTCCTTCTTCTACTTCTTCTGATTCACCCTCCAGACTTCACCTTCTCCTTCTCCTTCTTCTGCTTCTTCTGATTCACCCTCCAGACTTCACCTTCTCCTTCTCCTTATTCTGCTTCTTCTGAATCACCCTCCAGACTTCACCTTCTCCTTCTCCTTCTTCTGCTTCTTCTGATTCACCCTCCAGACTTCACCTTCTCCTTCTCCTTCTTCTGCTTCTTCTGATTCACCCTCCAGACTTCACCTTCACCTTCTCCTTCTGCTACTTCTTCTGATTCACCCTCCAGACTTCACCTTCTCCATCTCCTTCTTCTGCTTCTTCTGATTCACCCTCCAGACTTCACCTTCTCCTTCTCCTTCGTCTACTTCTTCTGATTCACCCTCCAGACTTCACCTTCTCCTTCTCCTTCTTCTGCTTCTTCTGATTCACCCTCCAGACTTCACCTTCTCCTTCTCCTTCTTCTACTTCTTCTGATTCACCCTCCAGACTTCACCTTCTCCTTCTCCTTCTTCTGATTCTTCTGATTCACCCTCCAGACTTCACCTTCTCCTTCTCCTTCTTCTGCTTCTTCTGATTCACCCTCCTGACTTCACCTTCTTCTTCTCCTTCTTCTACATCTTCTGATTCACCCTCCTGACTTCACCTTCTCCTTCTCCTTCTTCTACTTCTTCTGCTTCCCCCTCCAGACTTCACCTTCTCCTTCTCCTTCTTCTACTTCTTCTGATTCACCCTCCAGACTTCACCTTCTCCTTCTCCTTCTTCTACTTCTTCTGATTCACCCTCCAGACTTCACCTTCTCCTTCTCCTTCTTCTACTTCTTCTGATTCACCCTCCAGACTTCACCTTCTCCTTCTCCTTCTTCTGCTTCTTCTGATTCACCCTCCAGACATCACCTTCTCCTTCTCCTTATTCTGCTTCTTCTGAATCACCCTCCAGACTTCACCTTCTCCTTCTCCTTCTTCTGCTTCTTCTGATTCACCCTCCAGACTTCACCTTCTCCTTCTTCTGCTTCTTCTGATTCACCCTCCAGACTTCACCTTCTCCTTCTCCTTCTTCTACTTCTTCTGATTCACCCTCCAGACTTCACCTTCTCCATCTCCTTCTTCTGCTTCTTCTGATTCACCCTCCAGACTTCACCTTCTCCTTCTCCTTCGTCTACTTCTTCTGATTCACCCTCCAGACTACACCTTCTCCTTTTCCTTCTTCTACTTCTTCTGATTCACCCTCCAGACTTCACCTTCTCCTTCTCCTCCTTCTGTTTCTTCTGATTCACCCTCCAGACTTCACCTTCTCCTTCTCCTTCTTCTACTACTTCTGATTCACCCTCCAGACTTCACCTTCTCCTTCTCCTTCTTCTACTTCTTCTGATTCACCCTCCTGACTTCATCTTCTCCTTCTCCTTCTTCTGCTTCTTCTGATTCACCCTCCAGACTTCACCTTCTCCTTCTCCTTCTTCTGCTTCTTCTGATTCACCCTCCAGACTTCACCTTCTCCTTCTCCTTCTTCTACTTCTTCTGATTCACCCTCCAGACTTCACCTTCTCCTTCTCCTTCTTCTACTTCTTCTGATTCACCCTCCAGTCTTCACCTTCTCCTTCTCCTTCTTCTCTTTCTTCTGCTTCACCCTCCAGACTTCACCTTCTCCTTCTCTTTCTTCTGCTTCTTCTGATTCACCCTCCAGACTTCACCTTCTCCTTCTCCTTCTTCTGATTCTTCTGATTCACCCTCCAGACTTCACCTTCTCCTTCTCCTTCTTCTGCTTCTTCTGATTCACCCTCCTGACTTCACCTTCTCCTTCTCCTTCTTCTACTTCTTCTGATTCACCCTCCTGACTTCAGCTTCTCCTTCTCCTTCTTCTACTTCTTCTGCTTCACCCTCCAGACTTCACCTTCTCCTTCTCCTTCTTCTACTTCTTCTGATTCACCCTCCAGACTTCACCTTCTCCTTCTCCTTATTCTGCTTCTTCTGATTCACCCTCCAGACTTCACCTTCTCCTTCTCCTTATTCTGCTTCTTCTGATTCACCCTCCAGACTTCACCTTCTCCTTCTCCTTCCTTTGCTTCTTCTGATTCACCCTCCAGACTTCACCTTCTCCTTCTCCTTCTTCTGATTCTTCTGATTCACCCTCCAGACTTCACCTTCTCCTTCTCCATCTTCTGCTTCTTCTGATTCACCCTCCTGACTTCACCTTCTCCTTCTCCTTCTTCTACTTCTTCTGATTCACCCTCCTGACTTCACCTTCTCCTTCTCCATCTTCTACTTCTTCTGCTTCACCCTCCAGACTTCAACTTCTCCTTCTCCTTCTCCTACTTCTTCTGATTCACCCTCCAGACTTCACCTTCTCCTTCTCCTTCTTCTGATTCACCCTCCAGACTTTACCTTCTCCTTCTCCTTCTTCTACTTCTTCTGATTCACCCTCCAGACTTCACCTTCTCCTTCTCCTTCTTCTGCTTCTTCTGATTCACCCTCCAGACTTCACCTTCTCCTTCTCCTTCGTCTACTTCTTCTGATTCACCCTCCAGACTACACCTTCTCCTTCTCGTTCTTCTACTTCTTCTGATTCACCCTCCAGACTTCACCTTCTCCTCCTCCTTCTTCTGTTTCTTCTGATTCACCCTCCAGACTTCATCTTCTCCTTCTCCTTCTTCTACTTCTTCTGATTCACCCTCCAGACTTCACCTTCTCCTTCTCCTTCTTCTACTTCTTCTGATTCACCCTCCAGACTTCATCTTCTCCTTCTCATTCTTCTGCTTCTTCTGATTCACCCTCCAGACTTCATCTTCTCCTTCTCCTTCTTCTGCTTCTTCTGATTCACCCTCCAGACTTCAACTTCTCCTTCTCCTTCTTCTACTTCTTCTGATTCACCCTCCAGACTTCACCTTCTCCTTCTCCTTCTTCTACTTCTTCCGATTCACCCTCCAGACTTCATCTTATCCTTCTCCTTCTTCTGCTTCTTCTGATTCACCCTCCAGACTTCACCTTCTCCTTCTCCTTCTTCTGCTTCTTCTGATTCACCCTCCAGACTTCGCCTTCTCCTTCTCCTTCTTCTACTTCTTCTGATTCACCCTCCAGACTTCACCTTCTCCTTCTCCTTCTTCTACTTCTTCTGATTCACCCTCCAGTCTTCACCTTCTCCTTCTCCTTCTTCTGTTTCTTCTGCTTCACCCTCCAGACTTCACCTTCTCCTTCTCTTTCTTCTGCTTCTTCTGATTCACCCTCCAGACTTCACCTTCTCCTTCTCCTTCTTCTGATTCTTCTGATTCACCCTCCAGACTTCACCTTCTCCTTCTCCTTCTTCTGCTTCTTCTGATTCACCCTCCTGACTTCACCTTCTCCTTCTCCTTCTTCTACTTCTTCTGATTCACCCTCCTGACTTCACCTTCTCCTTCTCCTTCTTCTACTTCTTCTGCTTCACCCTCCAGACTTCACCTTCTCCTTCTCCTTCTTCTGCTTCTTCTGATTCACCCTCCAGACTTCACCTTCTCCTTCTCCTTCTTCTGCTTCTTCTGATTCACCCTCCAGACTTCACCTTCTCCTTCTCCTTATTCTGCTTCTTCTGATTCACCCTCCAGACTTCACCTTCTCCTTCTCCTTATTCTGCTTCTTCTGATTCACCCTCCAGACTTTACCTTCTCCTTCTCCTTCCTCTGCTTCTTCTGATTCACCCTCCAGACTTCACCTTCTCCTTCTCCTTCTTCTGATTCTTCTGATTCACCCTCCAGACTTCACCTTCTCCTTCTCCATCTTCTGCTTCTTCTGATTCACCCTCCTGACTTCACCTTCTCCTTCTCCTTCTTCTACTTCTTCTGATTCACCCTCCTGACTTCACCTTCTCCTTCTCCATCTTCTACTTCTTCTGCTTCACCCTCCAGACTTCAACTTCTCCTTCTCCTTCTTCTACTTCTTCTGATTCACCCTCCAGACTTCACCTTCTCCTTCTCCTTCTTCTGCTTCTTCTGATTCACCCTCCAGACTTCACCTTCTCCTTCTCCTTCTTCTGCTTCTTCTGATTCACCCTCCAGACTTCACCTTCTCCTTCTCCTTCTTCTACTTCATCTGATTCACCCTCCAGACTTCACCTTCTCCTTCTCCTTCTTCTGCTTCTTCTGATTCACCCTCCAGACTTCACCTTCTCCTTCTCCTTCGTCTACTTCTTCTGATTCACCCTCCAGACTTCACCTTCTCCTTCTCCTTCGTCTACTTCTTCTGATTCACCCTCCAGACTACACCTTCTCCTTCTCCTTCTTCTACTTCTTCTGATTCACCCTCCAGACCTCACCTTCTCCTTCTCCTTCTTCTGCTTCTTCTGATTCACCCTCCAGAATTCAACTTCTCCTTCTCCTTCTTCTACTTCTTCTGATTCACCCTCCAGACTTCACCTTCTCCTTCTCCTTCTTCTACTTCTTCTGATTCACCCTCCAGTCTTCACCTTCTCCTTCTCCTTCTTCTGTTTCTTCTGCTTCACCCTCCAGACTTCATCTTCTCCTTCTCTTTCTTCTGCTTCTTCTGATTCACCCTCCAGACTTCACCTTCTCCTTCTCCTTCTTCTGATTCTTCTGATTCACCCTCCAGACTTCACCTTCTCCTTCTCCTTCTTCTGCTTCTTCTGATTCACCCTCCTGACTTCACCTTCTCCTTCTCCTTCTTCTACTTCTTCTGATTCACCCTCCTGACTTCACCTTCTCCTTCTCCTTGTTCTACTTCTTCTGCTTCACCCTCCAGACTTCACCTTCTCCTTCTCCTTCTTCTACTTCTTCTGATTCAACCTCCAGACTTCACCTTCTCCTTCTCCTTCTTCTGCTTCTTCTGATTCACCCTCCAGACTTCACCTTCTCATTCTCCTTCTTCTGCTTCTTCTGCTGCGCCCTCCAGACTTCACCTTCTCCTTCTCCTTCTTCTGCTTCTTCTGCTTCACACTCCAGACTTCACCTTCTCCTTCTCCTTCTTCTGCTTCTTCTGCTGCGCCCTCCAGGCTTCACCTTCTCCTTCTCCTTCTTCTGCTTCTTCTGCTTCACCGTCCTGACTTCACCTTCTCCTTCTCCTTCTTCTACTTCTTCTGCTACACCCCCCTGACTTCACCTGCTCCTTCTCCTTCTTCTGCTTCTTCTGATTCACCCTCCTAACTTCACCTTCTCCTTCTCCTTCTTCTGCTTCTTCTGATTCACCCTCCTGACTTCACCTTCTCCTTCCCATTCTTCTGCTTCTTCTGATTCACCCTCCAGACTTCACCTTCTCCTTCTCCTTCTTCTGCTTCTTCTGATTCACCCTCCAGACTTCACCTTCTCCTTCTCCTTCTTCTGCTTCTTCTGATTCACCCTCCAGACCTCACCTTCTCCTTCTCCTTCTTCTACTTCTTCTGATTCACCCTCCAGACTTCATCTTCTCCTTCTCCTTCTTCTGCTTCTTCTGATTCACCCTCCAGTGTTCACCTTCTCCTTCTCCTTCTTCTGCTTCTTCTGATTCACCCTCCAGACTTCACCTTCTCCTTCTCCTTCTTCTACTTCTTCTGATTCACCCTCCAGTCTTCACCTTCTCCTTCTCCTTCTTCTGTTTCTTCTGCTTCACCCTCCAGACTTCACCTTCTCCTTCTCTTTCTTCTGCTTCTTCTGCTTCACCCTCCAGACTTCACCTTCTCCTTCTCCTTCTTCTGATTCTTCTGATTCACCCTCCAGACTTCACCTTCTCTATCTCCTTCTTCTGCTTCTTCTGATTCACCCTCCTGACTTCACCTTCTCCTTCTCCTTCTTCTACTTCTTCTGATTCACCCTCCTGACTTCACCTTCTCCTTCTCCTTCTTCTACTTCTTCTGCTTCACCCTCCAGACTTCAACTTCTCCTTCTCCTTCTTCTACTTCTTCTGATTCACCCTCCAGACTTCACCTTCTCCTTCTTCTGCTTCTTCTGATTCACCCTCCAGACTTCACCTTCTCCTTCTCCTTCTTCTGCTTCTTCTGATTCACCCTCCAGACTTCACCTTCTCCTTCTCCTTCTTCTACTTCTTCTGATTCACCCTTCAGACTTCACCTTCTCCTTCTCCTTCGTCTACTTCTTCTGATTCACCCTCCAGACTACACCTTCTCCTTCTCCTTCTTCTTCTTCATCTGATTCACCCTCCAGACTTCACCTTCTCCTTCTCCTTCTTCTGTTTCTTCTGATTCACCCTCCAGACTTCATCTTCTCCTTCTCCTTCTTCTGCTTCTTCTGATTCACCCTCCAGACTTCACCTTCTCCTTCTCCTTCTTCTGCTTCTTCTGATTCACCCTCCAGACATCACCTTCTCCTTCTCCTTCTTCTACTTCTTCTGATTCACCCTCCAGACTTCACCTTCTCCTTCTCCTTCTTCTACTTCTTCTGATTCACCCTCCAGTCTTCACCTTCTCCTTCTCCTTCTTCTGTTTCTTCTGCTTCACCCTCCAGACTTCACCTTCTCCTTCTCTTTCTTCTGCTTCTTCTGATTCACCCTCCAGACTTCACCTTCTCCTTCTCCTTCTTCTGATTCTTCTGATTCACCCTCCAGACTTCACCTTCTCCTTCTCCTTCTTCTGCTTCTTCTGATTCACCCTCCTGACTTCACCTTCTCCTTCTCCTTCTTCTCCTTCTTCTGCTTCACCCTCCAGACTTCACCTTCTCCTTCTCCTTCTTCTGCTTCTTCTGATTCACCCTCCAGACTTCACCTTCTCCTTCTTCTTCTGCTTCTTCTGATTCACCCTCCAGACTTCACCTTCTCCTTCTCCTTATTCTGCTTCTTCTGATTCACCCTCCAGACTTCACCTTCTCCTTCTCCTTATTCTGCTTCTTCTGATTCACCCTCCAGACTTCACCTTCTCCTTCTCCTTCCTCTGCTTCTTCTGATTCACCCTCCAGACTTCACCTTCTCCTTCTCCTTCTTCTGATTCTTCTGATCCACCCTCCAGTCTTCACCTTCTCCTTCTCCATCTTCTGCTTCTTCTGATTCACCCTCCTGACTTCACCTTCTCCTTCTCCTTCTTCTACTTCTTCTGATTCACCCTCCTGACTTCACCTTCTCCTTCTCCATCTCCTACTTCCTCTGCTTCACCCTCCAGACTTCAACTTCTCCTTCTCCTTCTTCTACTTCTTCTGATTCACCTTCCAGACTTCACCTTCTCCTTCTCCTTCTTCTACTTCTTCTGATTCACCCTCCAGACTTCACCTTCTCCTTCTCCTTCTTCTGCTTCTTCTGATTCACCCTCCAGACTTCACCTTCTCCTTCTCCTTCTTCTACTTCATCTGATTCACCCTCCAGACTTCACCTTCTCCTTCTCCTTCTTCTGCTTCTTCTGATTCACCCTCCAGACTTCACCTTCTCCTTCTCCTTCGTCTACTTCTTCTGATTCACCCTCCAGACTACACCTTCTCCTTCTCCTTCTTCTACTTCTTCTGATTCACCCTCCAGACTTCATCTTCTCCTTCTCCTTCTTCTGTTTCTTCTGATTCACCCTCCAGACTTCATCTTCTCCTTCTCCTTCAACTACTTCTTCTGATTCACCCTCCAGACTTCACCTTCTCCTTCTCCTTCTTCTACTTCTTCTGCTTCACCCTCCAGACTTCACCTTCTCCTTCTCTTTCTTCTGCTTCTTCTGCTTCACCCTCCAGACTTCACCTTCTCCTTCTCCTTCTTCTGATTCTTCTGATTCACCCTCCAGACTTCACCTTCTCTATCTCCTTCTTCTGCTTCTTCTGATTCACCCTCCTGACTTCACCTTCTCCTTCTCCTTCTTCTACTTCTTCTGATTCACCCTCCTGACTTCACCTTCTCCTTCTCCTTCTTCTACTTCTTCTGCTTCACCCTCCAGACTTCAACTTCTCCTTCTCCTTCTTCTACTTCTTCTGATTCACCCTCCAGACTTCACCTTCTCCTTCTTCTGCTTCTTCTGATTCACCCTCCAGACTTCACCTTCTCCTTCTCCTTCTTCTGCTTCTTCTGATTCACCCTCCAGACTTCACCTTCTCCTTCTCCTTCTTCTACTTCTTCTGATTCACCCTCCAGACTTCACCTTCTCCTTCTCCTTCGTCTACTTCTTCTGATTCACCCTCCAGACTACACCTTCTCCTTCTCCTTCTTCTTCTTCATCTGATTCACCCTCCAGACTTCACCTTCTCCTTCTCCTTCTTCTGTTTCTTCTGATTCACCCTCCAGACTTCATCTTCTCCTTCTCCTTCTTCTGCTTCTTCTGATTCACCCTCCAGACTTCACCTTCTCCTTCTCCTTCTTCTGCTTCTTCTGATTCACCCTCCAGACATCACCTTCTCCTTCTCCTTCTTCTACTTCTTCTGATTCACCCTCCAGACTTCACCTTCTCCTTCTCCTTCTTCTACTTCTTCTGATTCACCCTCCAGTCTTCACCTTCTCCTTCTCCTTCTTCTGTTTCTTCTGCTTCACCCTCCAGACTTCACCTTCTCCTTCTCTTTCTTCTGCTTCTTCTGATTCACCCTCCAGACTTCACCTTCTCCTTCTCCTTCTTCTGATTCTTCTGATTCACCCTCCAGACTTCACCTTCTCCTTCTCCTTCTTCTGCTTCTTCTGATTCACCCTCCTGACTTCACCTTCTCCTTCTCCTTCTTCTCCTTCTTCTGCTTCACCCTCCAGACTTCACCTTCTCCTTCTCCTTCTTCTGCTTCTTCTGATTCACCCTCCAGACTTCACCTTCTCCTTCTTCTTCTGCTTCTTCTGATTCACCCTCCAGACTTCACCTTCTCCTTCTCCTTATTCTGCTTCTTCTGATTCACCCTCCAGACTTCACCTTCTCCTTCTCCTTATTCTGCTTCTTCTGATTCACCCTCCAGACTTCACCTTCTCCTTCTCCTTCCTCTGCTTCTTCTGATTCACCCTCCAGACTTCACCTTCTCCTTCTCCTTCTTCTGATTCTTCTGATCCACCCTCCAGTCTTCACCTTCTCCTTCTCCATCTTCTGCTTCTTCTGATTCACCCTCCTGACTTCACCTTCTCCTTCTCCTTCTTCTACTTCTTCTGATTCACCCTCCTGACTTCACCTTCTCCTTCTCCATCTTCTACTTCCTCTGCTTCACCCTCCAGACTTCAACTTCTCCTTCTCCTTCTTCTACTTCTTCTGATTCACCTTCCAGACTTCACCTTCTCCTTCTCCTTCTTCTACTTCTTCTGATTCACCCTCCAGACTTCACCTTCTCCTTCTCCTTCTTCTGCTTCTTCTGATTCACCCTCCAGACTTCACCTTCTCCTTCTCCTTCTTCTACTTCATCTGATTCACCCTCCAGACTTCACCTTCTCCTTCTCCTTCTTCTGCTTCTTCTGATTCACCCTCCAGACTTCACCTTCTCCTTCTCCTTCGTCTACTTCTTCTGATTCACCCTCCAGACTACACCTTCTCCTTCTCCTTCTTCTACTTCTTCTGATTCACCCTCCAGACTTCATCTTCTCCTTCTCCTTCTTCTGTTTCTTCTGATTCACCCTCCAGACTTCATCTTCTCCTTCTCCTTCAACTACTTCTTCTGATTCACCCTCCAGACTTCACCTTCTCCTTCTCCTTCGTCTACTTCTTCTGATTCACCCTCCAGACTACACCTTCTCCTTCTCCTTCTTCTTCTTCATCTGATTCACCCTCCAGACTTCACCTTCTCCTTCTCCTTCTTCTGTTTCTTCTGATTCACCCTCCAGACTTCATCTTCTCCTTCTCCTTCTTCTGCTTCTTCTGATTCACCCTCCAGACTTCACCTTCTCCTTCTCCTTCTTCTGCTTCTTCTGATTCACCCTCCAGACATCACCTTCTCCTTCTCCTTCTTCTACTTCTTCTGATTCACCCTCCAGACTTCACCTTCTCCTTCTCCTTCTTCTACTTCTTCTGATTCACCCTCCAGTCTTCACCTTCTCCTTCTCCTTCTTCTGTTTCTTCTGCTTCACCCTCCAGACTTCACCTTCTCCTTCTCTTTCTTCTGCTTCTTCTGATTCACCCTCCAGACTTCACCTTCTCCTTCTCCTTCTTCTGATTCTTCTGATTCACCCTCCAGACTTCACCTTCTCCTTCTCCTTCTTCTGCTTCTTCTGATTCACCCTCCTGACTTCACCTTCTCCTTCTCCTTCTTCTCCTTCTTCTGCTTCACCCTCCAGACTTCACCTTCTCCTTCTCCTTCTTCTGCTTCTTCTGATTCACCCTCCAGACTTCACCTTCTCCTTCTTCTTCTGCTTCTTCTGATTCACCCTCCAGACTTCACCTTCTCCTTCTCCTTATTCTGCTTCTTCTGATTCACCCTCCAGACTTCACCTTCTCCTTCTCCTTATTCTGCTTCTTCTGATTCACCCTCCAGACTTCACCTTCTCCTTCTCCTTCCTCTGCTTCTTCTGATTCACCCTCCAGACTTCACCTTCTCCTTCTCCTTCTTCTGATTCTTCTGATCCACCCTCCAGTCTTCACCTTCTCCTTCTCCATCTTCTGCTTCTTCTGATTCACCCTCCTGACTTCACCTTCTCCTTCTCCTTCTTCTACTTCTTCTGATTCACCCTCCTGACTTCACCTTCTCCTTCTCCATCTTCTACTTCCTCTGCTTCACCCTCCAGACTTCAACTTCTCCTTCTCCTTCTTCTACTTCTTCTGATTCACCTTCCAGACTTCACCTTCTCCTTCTCCTTCTTCTACTTCTTCTGATTCACCCTCCAGACTTCACCTTCTCCTTCTCCTTCTTCTGCTTCTTCTGATTCACCCTCCAGACTTCACCTTCTCCTTCTCCTTCTTCTACTTCATCTGATTCACCCTCCAGACTTCACCTTCTCCTTCTCCTTCTTCTGCTTCTTCTGATTCACCCTCCAGACTTCACCTTCTCCTTCTCCTTCGTCTACTTCTTCTGATTCACCCTCCAGACTACACCTTCTCCTTCTCCTTCTTCTACTTCTTCTGATTCACCCTCCAGACTTCATCTTCTCCTTCTCCTTCTTCTGTTTCTTCTGATTCACCCTCCAGACTTCATCTTCTCCTTCTCCTTCAACTACTTCTTCTGATTCACCCTCCAGACTTCACCTTCTCCTTCTCCTTCTTCTACTTCTTCTGCTTCACCCTCCAGACTTCACCTTCTCCTTCTCTTTCTTCTGCTTCTTCTGCTTCACCCTCCAGACTTCACCTTCTCCTTCTCCTTCTTCTGATTCTTCTGATTCACCCTCCAGACTTCACCTTCTCTATCTCCTTCTTCTGCTTCTTCTGATTCACCCTCCTGACTTCACCTTCTCCTTCTCCTTCTTCTACTTCTTCTGATTCACCCTCCTGACTTCACCTTCTCCTTCTCCTTCTTCTACTTCTTCTGCTTCACCCTCCAGACTTCAACTTCTCCTTCTCCTTCTTCTACTTCTTCTGATTCACCCTCCAGACTTCACCTTCTCCTTCTTCTGCTTCTTCTGATTCACCCTCCAGACTTCACCTTCTCCTTCTCCTTCTTCTGCTTCTTCTGATTCACCCTCCAGACTTCACCTTCTCCTTCTCCTTCTTCTACTTCTTCTGATTCACCCTCCAGACTTCACCTTCTCCTTCTCCTTCGTCTACTTCTTCTGATTCACCCTCCAGACTACACCTTCTCCTTCTCCTTCTTCTTCTTCATCTGATTCACCCTCCAGACTTCACCTTCTCCTTCTCCTTCTTCTGTTTCTTCTGATTCACCCTCCAGACTTCATCTTCTCCTTCTCCTTCTTCTGCTTCTTCTGATTCACCCTCCAGACTTCACCTTCTCCTTCTCCTTCTTCTGCTTCTTCTGATTCACCCTCCAGACATCACCTTCTCCTTCTCCTTCTTCTACTTCTTCTGATTCACCCTCCAGACTTCACCTTCTCCTTCTCCTTCTTCTACTTCTTCTGATTCACCCTCCAGTCTTCACCTTCTCCTTCTCCTTCTTCTGTTTCTTCTGCTTCACCCTCCAGACTTCACCTTCTCCTTCTCTTTCTTCTGCTTCTTCTGATTCACCCTCCAGACTTCACCTTCTCCTTCTCCTTCTTCTGATTCTTCTGATTCACCCTCCAGACTTCACCTTCTCCTTCTCCTTCTTCTGCTTCTTCTGATTCACCCTCCTGACTTCACCTTCTCCTTCTCCTTCTTCTCCTTCTTCTGCTTCACCCTCCAGACTTCACCTTCTCCTTCTCCTTCTTCTGCTTCTTCTGATTCACCCTCCAGACTTCACCTTCTCCTTCTTCTTCTGCTTCTTCTGATTCACCCTCCAGACTTCACCTTCTCCTTCTCCTTATTCTGCTTCTTCTGATTCACCCTCCAGACTTCACCTTCTCCTTCTCCTTATTCTGCTTCTTCTGATTCACCCTCCAGACTTCACCTTCTCCTTCTCCTTCCTCTGCTTCTTCTGATTCACCCTCCAGACTTCACCTTCTCCTTCTCCTTCTTCTGATTCTTCTGATCCACCCTCCAGTCTTCACCTTCTCCTTCTCCATCTTCTGCTTCTTCTGATTCACCCTCCTGACTTCACCTTCTCCTTCTCCTTCTTCTACTTCTTCTGATTCACCCTCCTGACTTCACCTTCTCCTTCTCCATCTTCTACTTCCTCTGCTTCACCCTCCAGACTTCAACTTCTCCTTCTCCTTCTTCTACTTCTTCTGATTCACCTTCCAGACTTCACCTTCTCCTTCTCCTTCTTCTACTTCTTCTGATTCACCCTCCAGACTTCACCTTCTCCTTCTCCTTCTTCTGCTTCTTCTGATTCACCCTCCAGACTTCACCTTCTCCTTCTCCTTCTTCTACTTCATCTGATTCACCCTCCAGACTTCACCTTCTCCTTCTCCTTCTTCTGCTTCTTCTGATTCACCCTCCAGACTTCACCTTCTCCTTCTCCTTCGTCTACTTCTTCTGATTCACCCTCCAGACTACACCTTCTCCTTCTCCTTCTTCTACTTCTTCTGATTCACCCTCCAGACTTCATCTTCTCCTTCTCCTTCTTCTGTTTCTTCTGATTCACCCTCCAGACTTCATCTTCTCCTTCTCCTTCAACTACTTCTTCTGATTCACCCTCCAGACTTCACCTTCTCCTTCTCCTTCTTCTACTTCTTCTGATTCACCCTCCAGACTTCATCTTCTCCTTCTCCTTCTTCTGCTTCTTCTGATTCACCCTCCAGACTTCACCTTCTCCTTCTCCTTCTTCTGCTTCTTCTGATTCACCCTCCAGACTTCAACTTCTCCTTCTCCTTCTTCTACTTCTTCTGATTCACCCTCCAGACTTCACCTTCTCCTTCTCCTTCTTTAACTTCTTCTGATTCACCCTCCAGTCTTCACCTTCTCCTTCTCCTTCTTCTGTTTCTTCTGCTTCACCCTCCAGACTTCACCTTCTCCTTCTCTTTCTTCTGCTTCTTCTGATTCACCCTCCAGACTTCACCTTCTCCTTCTCCTTCTTCTGATTCTTCTGATTCACCCTCCAGACTTAGCTTCTCCTTCTCCTTCTTCTGCTTCTTCTGATTCACCCTCCTGACTTCACCTTCTCCTTCTCCTTCTTCTACTTCTTCTGATTCACCCTCCTGACTTCACCTTCTCCTTCTCCTTCTTCTCCTTCTTCTGCTTCACCCTCCAGACTTCACCTTCTCCTTCTCCTTCTTCTACTTCTTCTGATTCAACCTCCAGACTTCACCTTCTCCTTCTCCTTCTTCTGCTTCTTCTGATTCACCCTCCAGACTTCACCTTCTCATTCTCCTTCTTCTGCTTCTTCTGCTGCGCCCTCCAGACTTCACCTTCTCCTTCTCCTTCTTCTGCTTCTTCTGCTTCACACTCCAGACTTCACCTTCTCCTACTCCTTCTTCTGCTTCTTCTGCTGCGCCCTCCAGGCTTCACCTTCTCCTTCTCCTTCTTCTGCTTCTTCTGCTTCACCGTCCTGACTTCACCTTCTCCTTCTCCTTCTTCTACTTCTTCTGCTACACCCCCCTGACTTCACCTGCTCCTTCTCCTTCTTCTGCTTCTTCTGATTCACCCTCCTAACTTCACCTTCTCCTTCTCCTTATTCTGCTTCATCTGATTCACCCTCCTGACTTCACCTTCTCCTTC
The DNA here is from genome assembly GCF_052327205.1 of Somniosus microcephalus. Taxonomy (NCBI): domain Eukaryota; kingdom Metazoa; phylum Chordata; class Chondrichthyes; order Squaliformes; family Somniosidae; genus Somniosus; species Somniosus microcephalus. The sequence continues at coordinate 152,177 of NW_028225712.1, read as the reverse complement.
TCCTTCTTCTGCTTCTTCTGATTCACCTTCCAGACTTCACCTTCTCCTTCTCCTTCTTCTGCTTCTTCTGATTCACCCTCCAGACTTCACCTTCTCCTTCTCCTTCTTCTGCTTCTTCTGATTCACCCTCCAGACCTCACCTTCTCCTTCTCCTTCTTCTACTTCTTCTGATTCACCCTCCAGACTTCATCTTCTCCTTCTCCTTCTTCTGCTTCTTCTGATTCACCCTCCAGACTTCAACTTCTCCTTCTCCTTCTTCTGCTTCTTCTGATTCACCCTCCAGACTTCACCTTCTCCTTCTCCTTCTTCTACTTCTTCTGATTCACCCTCCAGACTTCACCTTCTCCTTCTCCTTCTTCTACTTCTTCTGATTCACCCTCCAGTCTTCAACTTCTCCTTCTCCTTCTTCTGTTTCTTCTGCTTCACCCTCCAGACTTCACCTTCTCCTTCTCCTTCTTCTGATTCTTCTGATTCACCCTCCAGACTTCACCTTCTCTATCTCCTTCTTCTGCTTCTTCTGATTCACCCTCCTGACTTCACCTTCTCCTTCTTCTACTTCTTCTGATTCACCCTCCTGACTTCACCTTCTCCTTCTCCTTCTTCTACTTCTTCTGCTTCACCCTCCAGACTTCACCTTCTCCTTCTCCTTCTTCTACTTCTTCTGATTCACCCTCCAGACTTCACCTTCTCCTTCTCCTTCTACTGCTTCTTCTGATTCACCCTCCAGACTTCACCTTCTCCTTCTCTTTCTTCTGCTTCTTCTGATTCACCCTCCAGACTTCACCTTCTCCTTCTCCTTCTTCTGATTCTTCTGATTCACCCTCCAGACTTCACCTTCTCCTTCTCCTTCTTCTGCTTCTTCTGATTCACCCTCCTGACTTCACCTTCTCCTTCTTCTACTTCTTCTGATTCACCCTCCTGACTTCACCTTCTCCTTCTCCTTCTACTTCTTCTGCTTCACCCTCCAGACTTCACCTTCTCCTTCTCCTTCTTCTACTTCTTCTGATTCAACCTCCAGACTTCACCTTCTCCTTCTCCTTCTTCTGCTTCTTCTGATTCACCCTCCAGACTTCACCTTCTCATTCTCCTTCTTCTGCTTCTTCTGCTGCGCCCTCCAGACTTCACCTTCTCCTTCTCCTTCTTCTGCTTCTTCTGCTTCACACTCCAGACTTCACCTTCTCCTTCTCCTTCTTCTGCTTCTTCTGCTGCGGCCTCCAGGCTTCACCTTCTCCTTCTCCTTCTTCTGCTTCTTCTGCTTCACCGTCCTGACTTCACCTTCTCCTTCTCCTTCTTCTACTTCTTCTGCTACACCCCCTGACTTCACCTGCTCCTTCTCCTTCTTCTACTTCTTCTGATTCACCCTCCTAACTTCACCTTCTCCTTCTCCTTCTTCTGCTTCTTCTGATTCACCCTCCTGACTTCACCTTCTCCTTCTCCTTCTTCTGCTTCTTCTGATTCACCCTCCAGACTTCACCTTCTCCTTCTCCTTCTTCTGCTTCTTCTGATTCACCCTCCAGACTTCACCTTCTCCTTCTCCTTCTTCTGCTTCTTCTGATTCACCCTCCAGACCTCACCTTCTCCTCCTCCTTCTTCGACTTCTTCTGATTCACCCTCCAGACTTCACCTTCTCCTTCTCCTTCTTCTGCTTCTTCTGATTCACCCTCCAGACTTCACCTTCTCCTTCTCCTTCTTCTACTTCTTCTGATTCACCCTCCAGACTTCACCTTCTCCTTCTCTTTCTTCTGCTTCTACTGATTCACCCTCCAGACTTCACCTTCTCCTTCTCCTTCTTCTGATTCTTCTGATTCACCCTCCAAACTTCACCTTCTCCTTCTCCTTCTTCTGCTTCTTCTGATTCACCCTCCAGACTTCACCTTCTCCTTCTCCTTCTTCTGATTCTTCTGATTCACCCTCCAAACTTCACCTTCTCCTTCTCCTTCTTCTGCTTCTTCTGATTCACCCTCCTGACTTCACCTTCTCCTTCTCCTTATTCTGCTTCTTCTGTTTCACCCTCCAGACTTCACCTTCTCCTTCTCCTTCTTCTGCTTCTTCTGATTCACCCTCCAGACTTCACCTTCTCCTTCTCCTTCTTCTGCTTCTTCTGATTCACCCTCCAGACTTCACCTTCTCCTTCTCCTTCTTCTACTTCTTCTGATTCACCCTCCAGACTTCACCTTCTCCTTCTCCTTCTTCTGCTTCTTCTGATTCACCCTCCAGACTTCACCTTCTCGTTCTCCTTCGTCTACTTCTTCTGATTCACCCTCCAGACTACACCTTCTCCTTCTCCTTCTTCTACTTCTTCTGATTCACCCTCCAGACTTCACCTTCTCCTTCTCCTTCTTCTGTTTCTTCTGATTCACCCTCCAGACTTCACCTTCTCCTTCTCCTTCTTCTACTTCTTCTGATTCACCCTCCAGACTTCACCTTCTCCTTCTCCTTCTTCTACTTCTTCTGATTCACCCTCCAGACTTCACCTTCTCCTTCTCCTTCTTCTACTTCTTCTGCTTCTCCCTCCAGAATTCACCTTCTCCTTCTCCTTCTTCTGCTTCTTCTGATTCACCCTCCAGACTTCACCTTCTCCTTCTCCTTCTTCTGCTTCTTCTGCTTCACCCTCCAGACTTCACCTTCTCCTTCTCCTTCTTCTGCTTCTTCTGCTTCGCCCTCCAGACATCACCTTCTCCTTCTCCTTCTAATGCTTCTTCTGCTTCACCCTCCAGACTTCACCTTCTCCTTCTCCTTCTTCTGCTTCTTCTGCTTCACTCTCCTGACTTCACCTTCTCCTTCACCTTCTTCTACTTCTTCTGATTCACCCTCCAGACTTCACCTTCTCCTTCTCCTTCTTCTGCTTCTTCTGCTTCACTCTCCTGACTTCACCTTCTCCTTCACCTTCTTCTACTTCTTCTGATTCACCCTCCAGACTTCACCTTCTCCTTCTCCTTCTTCTGCTTCTTCTGCTTCACCCTCCAGACTTCACATTCTCCTTCTCCTTCTTCTGCTTCTTCTCCTGCGCCCTCCAGACTTCACCTTCTCCTTCTCCTTCTTCTGCTTCTTCTGCTTCACCCTCCTGACTTCAGCTTCTCCTTCTCCTTCTTCTACTTCTTCTGCTTCACCCCCCTGACTTCACCTGCTCCTTCTCCTTCTTCTGCTTCTTCTGATTCACCCTCCTAACTTTACCTTCTCCTTCTCCTTCTTCTGCTTCTTCTGATTCACCCTCCTGACTTCACCTTCTCCTTCTCCTTCTTCTGCTTCTTCTAATTCACCCTCCAGACTTAACCTTTTCCTTGTCCTTCTTCTGCTTCTTCTGATTCACCCTCCAGACTTCACCTTCTCCTTCTCCTTCTTCTGCTTCTTCTGATTGACCCTCCAGACTTCACCTTCTCCTTCTCCTTCTTCTACTTCTTCTGATTCACCCTCCAGACTTCATCTTCTCCTTCTCCTTCTTCTGCTTCTTCTGATTCACCCTCCAGACTTCACCTTCTCCTTCTCCTTCTTCTGCTTCTTCTGATTCACCCTCCAGACTTCACCTTCTCCTTCTCCTTCTTCTACTTCTTCTGATTCACCCTCCAGACTTCACCTTCTCCTTCTCCTTCTTCTGCTTCTTCTGATTCACCCTCCAGACTTCACCTTCTCCTTCTCCTTCTTCTGCTTCTTCTGATTCACCCTCCAGACTTCACCTTCTCCTTCTCCTTCTTCTACTCCTTCTGATTCACCCTCCAGACTTCACCTTCTCCTTCTCCTTCTTCTGCTTCTTCTGATTCACCCTCCAGACTTCACCTTCTCCTTCTCCTTATTCTGCTTCTTCTGATTCACCCTCCAGACTTCACCTTCTCCTTCTCCTTCTTCTGCTTCTTCTGATTCACCCTCCAGACTTCACCTTCTCCTTCTCCTTCTTCTACTTCTTCTGATTCACCCTCCAGACTTCACCTTCTCCTTCTCCTTCTTCTGCTTCTTCTGATTCACCCTCCAGACTTCACCTTCTCCTTCTCCTTCTTCTACTTCTTCTGCTTCACCCTCCAGACTACACCTTCTCCTTCTCCTTCTTCTACTTCTTCTAATTCACCCTCCAGACTTCACCTTCTCCTTCTCCTTCTTCTGCTTCTTCTGATTCACCCTCCAGACTTCACCTTCTCCTTCTCCTTCTTCTACTTCTTCAGATTCACCCTCCAGTCTTCACCTTCTCCTTCTCCTTCTTCTGTTTCTTCTGCTTCACCCTCCAGACTTCACCTTCTCCTTCTCTTTCTTCTGCTTCTTCTGATTCACCCTCCAGACTTCACCTTCTCCTTCTCCTTCTTCTGATTCTTCTGATTCACCCTCCAAACTTCACCTTCTCCTTCTCCTTCTTCTGCTTCTTCTGATTCACCCTCCAGACTTCACCTTCTCCTTCTCCTTCTTCTGATTCTTCTGATTCACCCTCCAGACTTCACCTTCTCCTTCTCCTTCTTCTGCTTCTTCTGCTTCGCCCTCCAGACTTCACCTTCTCCTTCTCCATCTTCTGCTTCTTCTGCTTCACTCTCCTGACTTCACCTTCTCCTTCTCCTTCTTCTACTTCTTCTGATTCACCCTCCAGACTTCACCTTCTCCTTCTCCTTCTTCTGCTTCTTCTGCTTCACCCTCCAGACTTCAGCTTCTCCTTCTCCTTCTTCTGCTTCTTCTGCTGCGCCCTCCAGACTTCACCTTCTCCTTCTCCTTCTTCTGCTTCTTCTGCTTCACCGTCCTGACTTCACCTTCTCCTTCTCCTTCTTCTACTTCTTCTGCTTCACCCCCCTGACTTCACCTGCTCCTTCTCCTTCTTCTGCTTCTTCTGCTGCGCCCTCCAGACTTCACCTTCTCCTTCTCCTTCTTCTTCTTCTTCTGCTTCACCCTCCTGACTTCACCTTCTCCTTCTCCTTCTTCTACTTCTTCTGCTTCACCCCCATGACTTCACCTGCTCCTTCTCCTTCTTCTGCTTCTTCTGATTCACCCTCCTAACTTTACCTTCTTCTTCTCCTTCTTCTGCTTCTTCTGATTCACCCTCCTGACTTCACCTTCTCCTTCTCCTTCTTCTGCTTCTTCTAATTCACCCTCCAGACTTCACCTTCTCCTTGTCCTTCTTCTGCTTCTTCTGATTCACCCTCCAGACTTCACCTTCTCCTTCTCCTTCTTCTGCTTCTTCTGATTGACCCTCCAGACCTCACCTTCTCCTTCTCCTTCTTCTACTTCTTCTGATTCACCCTCCAGACTTCATCTTCTCCTTCTCCTTCTTCTGCTTCTTCTGATTCACCCCCCAGACTTCACCTTCTCCTTCTCCTTCTTCTGCTTCTTCTGATTCATCCTCCAGACTTCACCTTCTCCTTCTCCTTCTTCTACTTCTTCTGATTCACCATCCTGACTTCACCTTCTCCTTCTCCTTCTTCTGCTTCTTCTGCTTCACCCTCCAGACTTCACCTTCTCCTGCTCCTTCTTCTGCTTCTTCTGCTTCACCCTCCAGACTTCACCTTCTCCTTCTCCTTCTTCTGCTTCTTCTGCTTCACCCTCCTGACTTCACCTTCTCCTTCTCCTTCTTCTACTTCTTCTGATCCACCCTCCAGACTTCTCCTTCTCCTTCTCCTTCTTCTGCTTCTTCTGCTTCACCCTCCAGACTTCACCTTCTCCTTCTCCTTCTTCTGCTTCTTCTGCTTCGCCCTCCAGACTTCACCTTCTCCTTCTCCATCTTCTGCTTCTTCTGCTTCACTCTCCTGACTTCACCTTCTCCTTCTCCTTCTTCTACTTCTTCTGATTCACCCTCCAGACTTCACCTTCTCCTTCTCCTTCTTCTGCTTCTTCTGCTTCACCCTCCAGACTTCAGCTTCTCCTTCTCCTTCTTCTGCTTCTTCTGCTGCGCCCTCCAGACTTCACCTTCTCCTTCTCCTTCTTCTACTTCTTCTGCTTCACCCCCCTGACTTCACCTGCTCCTTCTCCTTCTTCTGCTTCTTCTGATTCACCCTCCTAACTACACCTTCTCCTTCTCCTTCTTCTGCTTCTTCTGATTCACCCTCCTGACTTCACCTTCTCCTTCTTCTGCTTCTTCTGATTCACCCTCCAGACTTCACCTTCTCCTTCTCCTTCTTCTGCTTCTTCTGATTCACCCTCCAGACTTCACCTTCTCCTTCTCCTTCTTCTGCTTCTTCTGATTCACCCTCCAGACTTCATCTTCTCCTTCTCCTTCTTCTGCTTCTTCTGATTCACCCTCCAGACTTCACCTTCTCCTTCTCCTTCTTCTGCTTCTTCTGATGCACCCTCCAGACTTCACCTTCCCCTTCTCCTTCTTCTACTTCTTCTGCTTCACCCTCCTGACTTCACCTTCTCCTTCTCCTTCTTCTACTTCTTCTGATTCACCCTCCAGACTTCACCTTCTCCTTCTCCTTCTTCTGCTTCTTCTGCTTCACCCTCCAGACTTCACCTTCTCCTTCTCCTTCTTCTGCTTCTTCTGCTTCGCCCTCCAGACTTCACCTTCTCCTTCTCCATCTTCTGCTTCTTCTGCTTCACTCTCCTGACTTCACCTTCTCCTTCTCCTTCTTCTACTTCTTCTGATTCACCCTCCAGACTTCAGCTTCTCCTTCTCCTTCTTCTGCTTCTTCTGCTGCGCCCTCCAGACTTCACCTTCTCCTTCTCCTTCTTCTGCTTCTTCTGCTTCACCGTCCTGACTTCACCTTCTCCTTCTCCTTCTTCTACTTCTTCTGCTTCACCCCCCTGACTTCACCTGCTCCTTCTCCTTCTTCTGCTTATTCTGATTCACCCTCCTAACTACACCTTCTCCTTCTCCTTCTTCTGCTTCTTCTGATTCACCCTCCTGACTTCACCTTCTCCTTCTCCTTCTTCTGCTTCTTCTGATTCACCCTCCAGACTTCACCTTCTCCTTCTCCTTCTTCTGCTTCTTCTGATTCACCCTCCAGACTTCACCTTCTCCTTCTCCTTCTTCTGCTTCTTCTGATTCACCCTCCAGACTTCATCTTCTCCTTCTCCTTCTTCTTCTTCTTCTGATTCACCCTCCAGACTTCACCTTCTCCTTCTCCTTCTTCTGCTTCTTCTGATTCACCCTCCAGACTTCACCTTCTCCTTCTCCTTCTTCTACTTCTTCTGATTCACCCTCCAGACTTCACCTTCTCCTTCTCCTTCTTATACTTCTTCAGATTCACCCTCCAGTCTTCACCTTCTCCTTCTCCTTCTTCTGTTTCTTCTGCTTCACCCTCCAGACTTCACCTTCTTCTTCTCTTTCTTCTGCTTCTTCTGATTCACCCTCCAGACTTCACCTTCTCCTTCTCCTTCTTCTGATTCTTCTGATTCACTCTCCAGACTTCACCTTCTCCTTGTCCTTCTTCTGCTTCTTCTGATTCACCCTCCTGACTTCACCTTCTCCTTCTCCTTCTTCTACTTCTTCTGATTCACCCTCCTGACTTCACCTTCTCCTTCTCCTTCTTCTACTTCTTCTGCTTCACCCTCCATACTTCACCTTCTCCTTCTCCTTCTTCTACTTCTTCTGATTCACCCTCCAGACTTCACCTTCTCCTTCTCCTTCTTCTGCTTCTTCTGATTCACCCTCCAGACTTCACCTTCTCCTTCTCCTTATTCTGCTTCTTCTGATTCACCCTCCAGACTTCACCTTCTCCTTCTCCTTCTTCTGCTTCTTCTGATTCACCCTCCAGACTTCACCTTCTCCTTCTCCTTCTTCTGCTTCTTCTGATTCACCCTCCAGACTTCACCTTCTCCTTCTCCTTCTTCTACTTCTTCTGATTCACCCTCCAGACTTCACCTTCTCCTTCTCCTTCTTCTGCTTCTTCTGATTCACCCTCCAGACTTCACCTTCTCCTTCTCCTTCTTCTACTTCTTCTGCTTCACCCTCCAGACTACACCTTCTCCTTCTCCTTCTTCTACTTCTTCTGATTCACCCTCCAGACTTCACCTTCTCCTTCTCCTTCTTCTGCTTCTTCTGATTCACCCTCCAGACTTCACCTTCTCCTTCTCCTTCTACTACTTCTTCAGATTCACCCTCCAGTCTTCACCTTCTCCTTCTCCTTCTTCTGTTTCTTCTGCTTCACCCTCCAGACTTCACCTTCTCCTTCTCTTTCTTCTGCTTCTTCTGATTCACCCTCCAGACTTCACCTTCTCCTTCTCCTTCTTCTGATTCTTCTGATTCACCCTCCAAACTTCACCTTCTCCTTCTCCTTCTTCTGCTTCTTCTGGTTCACCCTCCAGACTTCACCTTCTCCTTCTCCTTCTTCTGATTCTTCTGATTCACCCTCCAAACTTCACCTTCTCCTTCTCCTTCTTCTGCTTCTTCTGATTCACCCTCCTGACTTCACCTTCTCCTTCTCCTTATTCTGCTTCTTCTGTTTCACCCTCCAGACTTCACCTTCTCCTTCTCCTTCTTCTGCTTCTTCTGATTCACCCTCCAGACTTCACCTTCTCCTTCTCCTTCTTCTGCTTCTTCTGATTCACCCTCCAGACTTCACCTTCTCCTTCTCCTTCTTCTACTTCTTCTGATTCACCCTCCAGACTTCACCTTCTCCTTCTCCTTCTTCTGCTTCTTCTGATTCACCCTCCAGACTTCACCTTCTCCTTCTCCTTCGTCTACTTCTTCTGATTCACCCTCCAGACTTCATCTTCTCCTTCTCCTTCTTCTGCTTCTTCTGATTCACCCTCCAGACTTCACCTTCTCCTTCTCCTTCTTCTGCTTCTTCTGATTCACCCTCCAGACTTCACCTTCTCCTTCTCCTTCTTCTACTTCTTCTGATTCACCCTCCAGACTTCACCTTCTCCTTCTCCTTCTTCTGCTTCTTCTGATTCACCCTCCAGACTTCACCTTCTCCTTCTCCTTCTTCTGCTTCTTCTGATTCACCCTCCAGACTTCACCTTCTCCTTCTCCTTCTTCTACTCCTTCTGATTCACCCTCCAGACTTCACCTTCTCCTTCTCCTTCTTCTGCTTCTTCTGATTCACCCTCCAGACTTCACCTTCTCCTTCTCCTTATTCTGCTTCTTCTGATTCACCCTCCAGACTTCACCTTCTCCTTCTCCTTCTTCTGCTTCTTCTGATTCACCCTCCAGACTTCACCTTCTCCTTCTCCTTCTTCTACTTCTTCTGATTCACCCTCCAGACTTCACCTTCTCCTTCTCCTTCTTCTGCTTCTTCTGATTCACCCTCCAGACTTCACCTTCTCCTTCTCCTTCTTCTACTTCTTCTGCTTCACCCTCCAGACTACACCTTCTCCTTCTCCTTCTTCTACTTCTTCTAATTCACCCTCCAGACTTCACCTTCTCCTTCTCCTTCTTCTGCTTCTTCTGATTCACCCTCCAGACTTCACCTTCTCCTTCTCCTTCTTCTACTTCTTCAGATTCACCCTCCAGTCTTCACCTTCTCCTTCTCCTTCTTCTGTTTCTTCTGCTTCACCCTCCAGACTTCACCTTCTCCTTCTCTTTCTTCTGCTTCTTCTGATTCACCCTCCAGACTTCACCTTCTCCTTCTCCTTCTTCTGATTCTTCTGATTCACCCTCCAAACTTCACCTTCTCCTTCTCCTTCTTCTGCTTCTTCTGATTCACCCTCCAGACTTCACCTTCTCCTTCTCCTTCTTCTGATTCTTCTGATTCACCCTCCAGACTTCACCTTCTCCTTCTCCTTCTTCTGCTTCTTCTGCTTCGCCCTCCAGACTTCACCTTCTCCTTCTCCATCTTCTGCTTCTTCTGCTTCACTCTCCTGACTTCACCTTCTCCTTCTCCTTCTTCTACTTCTTCTGATTCACCCTCCAGACTTCACCTTCTCCTTCTCCTTCTTCTGCTTCTTCTGCTTCACCCTCCAGACTTCAGCTTCTCCTTCTCCTTCTTCTGCTTCTTCTGCTGCGCCCTCCAGACTTCACCTTCTCCTTCTCCTTCTTCTGCTTCTTCTGCTTCACCGTCCTGACTTCACCTTCTACTTCTCCTTCTTCTACTTCTTCTGCTTCACCCCCCTGACTTCACCTGCTCCTTCTCCTTCTTCTGCTTCTTCTGCTGCGCCCTCCAGACTTCACCTTCTCCTTCTCCTTCTTCTTCTTCTTCTGCTTCACCCTCCTGACTTCACCTTCTCCTTCTCCTTCTTCTACTTCTTCTGCTTCACCCCCATGACTTCACCTGCTCCTTCTCCTTCTTCTGCTTCTTCTGATTCACCCTCCTAACTTTACCTTCTTCTTCTCCTTCTTCTGCTTCTTCTGATTCACCCTCCTGACTTCACCTTCTCCTTCTCCTTCTTCTGCTTCTTCTAATTCACCCTCCAGACTTCACCTTCTCCTTGTCCTTCTTCTGCTTCTTCTGATTCACCCTCCAGACTTCACCTTCTCCTTCTCCTTCTTCTGCTTCTTCTGATTGACCCTCCAGACCTCACCTTCTCCTTCTCCTTCTTCTACTTCTTCTGATTCACCCTCCAGACTTCATCTTCTCCTTCTCCTTCTTCTGCTTCTTCTGATTCACCCCCCAGACTTCACCTTCTCCTTCTCCTTCTTCTGCTTCTTCTGATTCATCCTCCAGACTTCACCTTCTCCTTCTCCTTCTTCTACTTCTTCTGATTCACCATCCTGACTTCACCTTCTCCTTCTCCTTCTTCTGCTTCTTCTGCTTCACCCTCCAGACTTCACCTTCTCCTGCTCCTTCTTCTGCTTCTTCTGCTTCACCCTCCAGACTTCACCTTCTCCTTCTCCTTCTTCTGCTTCTTCTGCTTCACCCTCCTGACTTCACCTTCTCCTTCTCCTTCTTCTACTTCTTCTGATCCACCCTCCAGACTTCTCCTTCTCCTTCTCCTTCTTCTGCTTCTTCTGCTTCACCCTCCAGACTTCACCTTCTCCTTCTCCTTCTTCTGCTTCTTCTGCTTCGCCCTCCAGACTTCACCTTCTCCTTCTCCATCTTCTGCTTCTTCTGCTTCACTCTCCTGACTTCACCTTCTCCTTCTCCTTCTTCTACTTCTTCTGATTCACCCTCCAGACTTCACCTTCTCCTTCTCCTTCTTCTGCTTCTTCTGCTTCACCCTCCAGACTTCAGCTTCTCCTTCTCCTTCTTCTGCTTCTTCTGCTGCGCCCTCCAGACTTCACCTTCTCCTTCTCCTTCTTCTACTTCTTCTGCTTCACCCCCCTGACTTCACCTGCTCCTTCTCCTTCTTCTGCTTCTTCTGATTCACCCTCCTAACTACACCTTCTCCTTCTCCTTCTTCTGCTTCTTCTGATTCACCCTCCTGACTTCACCTTCTCCTTCTTCTGCTTCTTCTGATTCACCCTCCAGACTTCACCTTCTCCTTCTCCTTCTTCTGCTTCTTCTGATTCACCCTCCAGACTTCACCTTCTCCTTCTCCTTCTTCTGCTTCTTCTGATTCACCCTCCAGACTTCATCTTCTCCTTCTCCTTCTTCTGCTTCTTCTGATTCACCCTCCAGACTTCACCTTCTCCTTCTCCTTCTTCTGCTTCTTCTGATTCACCCTCCAGACTTCACCTTCCCCTTCTCCTTCTTCTACTTCTTCTGCTTCACCCTCCTGACTTCACCTTCTCCTTCTCCTTCTTCTACTTCTTCTGATTCACCCTCCAGACTTCACCTTCTCCTTCTCCTTCTTCTGCTTCTTCTGCTTCACCCTCCAGACTTCACCTTCTCCTTCTCCTTCTTCTGCTTCTTCTGCTTCGCCCTCCAGACTTCACCTTCTCCTTCTCCATCTTCTGCTTCTTCTGCTTCACTCTCCTGACTTCACCTTCTCCTTCTCCTTCTTCTACTTCTTCTGATTCACCCTCCAGACTTCAGCTTCTCCTTCTCCTTCTTCTGCTTCTTCTGCTGCGCCCTCCAGACTTCACCTTCTCCTTCTCCTTCTTCTGCTTCTTCTGCTTCACCGTCCTGACTTCACCTTCTCCTTCTCCTTCTTCTACTTCTTCTGCTTCACCCCCCTGACTTCACCTGCTCCTTCTCCTTCTTCTGCTTATTCTGATTCACCCTCCTAACTACACCTTCTCCTTCTCCTTCTTCTGCTTCTTCTGATTCACCCTCCTGACTTCACCTTCTCCTTCTCCTTCTTCTGCTTCTTCTGATTCACCCTCCAGACTTCACCTTCTCCTTCTCCTTCTTCTGCTTCTTCTGATTCACCCTCCAGACTTCACCTTCTCCTTCTCCTTCTTCTGCTTCTTCTGATTCACCCTCCAGACTTCATCTTCTCCTTCTCCTTCTTCTTCTTCTTCTGATTCACCCTCCAGACTTCACCTTCTCCTTCTCCTTCTTCTGCTTCTTCTGATTCACCCTCCAGACTTCACCTTCTCCTTCTCCTTCTTCTACTTCTTCTGATTCACCCTCCAGACTTCACCTTCTCCTTCTCCTTCTTATACTTCTTCAGATTCACCCTCCAGTCTTCACCTTCTCCTTCTCCTTCTTCTGTTTCTTCTGCTTCACCCTCCAGACTTCACCTTCTTCTTCTCTTTCTTCTGCTTCTTCTGATTCACCCTCCAGACTTCACCTTCTCCTTCTCCTTCTTCTGATTCTTCTGATTCACTCTCCAGACTTCACCTTCTCCTTGTCCTTCTTCTGCTTCTTCTGATTCACCCTCCTGACTTCACCTTCTCCTTCTCCTTCTTCTACTTCTTCTGATTCACCCTCCTGACTTCACCTTCTCCTTCTCCTTCTTCTACTTCTTCTGCATCACCCTCCATACTTCACCTTCTCCTTCTCCTTCTTCTACTTCTTCTGATTCACCCTCCAGACTTCACCTTCTCCTTCTCCTTCTTCTGCTTCTTCTGATTCACCCTCCAGACTTCACCTTCTCCTTCTCCTTATTCTGCTTCTTCTGATTCACCCTCCAGACTTCACCTTCTCCTTCTCCTTCTTCTGCTTCTTCTGATTCACCCTCCAGACTTCACCTTCTCCTTCTCCTTCTTCTGCTTCTTCTGATTCACCCTCCAGACTTCACCTTCTCCTTCTCCTTCTTCTACTTCTTCTGATTCACCCTCCAGACTTCACCTTCTCCTTCTCCTTCTTCTGCTTCTTCTGATTCACCCTCCAGACTTCACCTTCTCCTTCTCCTTCTTCTACTTCTTCTGCTTCACCCTCCAGACTACACCTTCTCCTTCTCCTTCTTCTACTTCTTCTGATTCACCCTCCAGACTTCACCTTCTCCTTCTCCTTCTTCTGCTTCTTCTGATTCACCCTCCAGACTTCACCTTCTCCTTCTCCTTCTACTACTTCTTCAGATTCACCCTCCAGTCTTCACCTTCTCCTTCTCCTTCTTCTGTTTCTTCTGCTTCACCCTCCAGACTTCACCTTCTCCTTCTCTTTCTTCTGCTTCTTCTGATTCACCCTCCAGACTTCACCTTCTCCTTCTCCTTCTTCTGATTCTTCTGATTCACCCTCCAAACTTCACCTTCTCCTTCTCCTTCTTCTGCTTCTTCTGGTTCACCCTCCAGACTTCACCTTCTCCTTCTCCTTCTTCTGATTCTTCTGATTCACCCTCCAAACTTCACCTTCTCCTTCTCCTTCTTCTGCTTCTTCTGATTCACCCTCCTGACTTCACCTTCTCCTTCTCCTTATTCTGCTTCTTCTGTTTCACCCTCCAGACTTCACCTTCTCCTTCTCCTTCTTCTGCTTCTTCTGATTCACCCTCCAGACTTCACCTTCTCCTTCTCCTTCTTCTGCTTCTTCTGATTCACCCTCCAGACTTCACCTTCTCCTTCTCCTTCTTCTACTTCTTCTGATTCACCCTCCAGACTTCACCTTCTCCTTCTCCTTCTTCTGCTTCTTCTGATTCACCCTCCAGACTTCACCTTCTCCTTCTCCTTCGTCTACTTCTTCTGATTCACCCTCCAGACTACACCTTCTCCTTCTCCTTCTTCTACATCTTCTGATTCACCCTCCAGACTTCACCTTCTCCTTCTCCTTCTTCTGTTTCTTCTGATTCACCCTCCAGACTTCACCTTCTCCTTCTCCTTCTTCTACTTCTTCTGATTCACCCTCCAGACTTCACCTTCTCCTTCTCCTTCTTCTACTTCTTCTGATTCACCCTCCAGACTTCACCTTCTCCTTCTCCTTCTTCTACTTCTTCTGCTTCTCCCTCCAGACTTCACCTTCTCCTTCTCCTTCTTCTGCTTCTTCTGATTCACCCTCCAGACTTCACCTTCTCCTTCTCCTTCTTCTGCTTCTTCTGCTTCACCCTCCAGACTTCACCTTCTCCTTCTCCTTCTTCTGCTTCTTCTGCTTCGCCCTCCAGACATCACCTTCTCCTTCTCCTTCTTCTGCTTCTTCTGCTTCACCCTCCAGACTTCACCTTCTCCTTCTCCTTCTTCTGCTTCTTCTGCTTCACTCTCCTGACTTCACCTTCTCCTTCACCTTCTTCTACTTCTTCTGATTCACCCTCCAGACTTCACCTTCTCCTTCTCCTTCTTCTGCTTCTTCTGCTTCACTCTCCTGACTTCACCTTCTCCTTCACCTTCTTCTACTTCTTCTGATTCACCCTCCAGACTTCACCTTCTCCTTCTCCTTCTTCTGCTTCTTCTGCTTCACCCTCCAGACTTCACCTTCTCCTTCTCCTTCTTCTGCTTCTTCTCCTGCGCCCTCCAGACTTCACCTTCTCCTTCTCCTTCTTCTGCTTCTTCTGCTTCACCCTCCTGACTTCACCTTCTCCTTCTCCTTCTTCTACTTCTTCTGCTTCACCCCCCTGACTTCACCTGCTCCTTCTCCTTCTTCTGCTTCTTCTGATTCACCCTCCTAACTTTACCTTCTCCTTCTCCTTCTTCTGCTTCTTCTGATTCACCCTCCTGACTTCACCTTCTCCTTCTCCTTCTTCTGCTTCTTCTAATTCACCCTCCAGACTTAACCTTTTCCTTGTCCTTCTTCTTCTGCTTCTTCTGATTCACCCTCCAGACTTCACCTTCTCCTTCTCCTTCTTCTGCTTCTTCTGATTGACCCTCCAGACTTCACCTTCTCCTTCTCCTTCTTCTACTTCTTCTGATTCACCCTCCAGACTTCATCTTCTCCTTCTCCTTCTTCTGCTTCTTCTGATTCACCCTCCAGACTTCACCTTCTCCTTCTCCTTCTTCTGCTTCTTCTGATTCACCCTCCAGACTTCACCTTCTCCTTCTCCTTCTTCTACTTCTTCTGATTCACCATCCTGACTTCACCTTCTCCTTCTCCTTCTTCTGCTTCTTCTGCTTCACCCTCCAGACTTCACCTTCTCCTGCTCCTTCTTCTGCTTCTTCTGCTTCACTCTCCAGACTTCACCTTCTCCTTCTCCTTCTTCTGCTTCTTCTGCTTCACCCTCCTGACTTCACCTTCTCCTTCTCCTTCTTCTACTTCTTCTGATTCAACCTCCAGACTTCACCTTCTCCTTCTCCTTCTTCTGCTTCTTCTGCTTCACCCTCCAGACTTCACCTTCTCCTTCTCCTTTTTCTGCTTCTTCTGCTTCGCCCTCCAGACTTCACCTTCTCCTTCTCCATCTTCTGCTTCTTCTGCTTCACTCTCCTGACTTCACCTTCTCCTTCTCCTTCTTCTACTTCTTCTGATTCACCCTCCAGACTTCACCTTCTCCTTCTCCTTCTTCTGCTTCTTCTGCTTCACCCTCCAGACTTCAGCTTCTCCTTCTCCTTCTTCTGCTTCTTCTGCTTCACCGTCCTGACTTCACCTTCTCCTTCTCCTTCTTCTACTTCTTCTGCTTCACCCCCCTGACTTCACCTGCTCCTTCTCCTTCTTCTGCTTCTTCTGATTCACCCTCCTAACTACACCTTCTCCTTCTCCTTCTTCTGCTTCTTCTGATTCACCCTTCTGACTTCACCTTCTCCTTCTCCTTCTTCTGCTTCTTCTGATTCACCCTCCAGACTTCACCTTCTCCTTCTCCTTCTTCTGCTTCTTCTGATTCACCCTCCAGACTTCACCTTCTCCTTCTCCTTCTTCTGCTTCTTCTGATTCACCCTCCAGACTTCATCTTCTCCTTCTCCTTTTTCTGCTTCTTCTGATTCACCCTCCAGACTTCACCTTCTCCTTCTCCTTCTTCTGCTTCTTCTGATTCACCCTCCAGACTTCACCTTCTCCTTCTCCTTCTTATACTTCTTCAGATTCACCCTCCAGTCTTCACCTTCTCCTTCTCCTTCTTCTGTTTCTTCTGCTTCACCCTCCAGACTTCACTTTCTTCTTCTCTTTCTTCTGCTTCTTCTGATTCACCCTCCAGACTTCACCTTCTCCTTCTCCTTCTTCTGATTCTTCTGATTCACTCTCCAGACTTCACCTTCTCCTTCTCCTTCTTCTGCTTCTTCTGATTCACCCTCCTGACTTCACCTTCTCCTTCTCCTTCTTATACTTCTTCTGATTCACCCTCCTGACTTCACCTTCTCCTTCTCCTTCTTCTACTTCTTCTGCTTCACCCACCAGACTTCACCTTCTCCTTCTCCTTCTTCTACTTCTTCTGATTCACCCTCCAGACTTCACCTTCTCCTTCTCCTTCTTCTGCTTCTTCTGATTCACCCTCCAGACTTCACCTTCTCCTTCTCCTTATTCTGCTTCTTCTGATTCACCCTCCAGACTTCACCTTCTCCTTCTCCTTCTTCTGCTTCTTCTGATTCACCCTCCAGACTTCACCTTCTCCTTCTCCTTCTTCTGCTTCTTCTGATTCACCCTCCAGACTTCACCTTCTCCTTCTCCTTCTTCTGCTTCTTCTGATTCACCCTCCAGACTTCACCTTCTCCTTCTCCTTCTTCTACTCCTTCTGATTCACCCTCCAGACTTCACCTTCTCCTTCTCCTTCTTCTGCTTCTTCTGATTCACCCTCCAGACTTCACCTTCTCCTTCTCCTTCTTATACTTCTTCAGATTCACCCTCCAGTCTTCACCTTCTCCTTCTCCTTCTTCTGTTTCTTCTGCTTCACCCTCCAGACTTCACTTTCTTCTTCTCTTTCTTCTGCTTCTTCTGATTCACCCTCCAGACTTCACCTTCTCCTTCTCCTTCTTCTGATTCTTCTGATTCACTCTCCAGACTTCACCTTCTCCTTCTCCTTCTTCTGCTTCTTCTGATTCACCCTCCTGACTTCACCTTCTCCTTCTCCTTCTTATACTTCTTCTGATTCACCCTCCTGACTTCACCTTCTCCTTCTCCTTCTTCTACTTCTTCTGCTTCACCCACCAGACTTCACCTTCTCCTTCTCCTTCTTCTACTTCTTCTGATTCACCCTCCAGACTTCACCTTCTCCTTCTCCTTCTTCTGCTTCTTCTGATTCACCCTCCAGACTTCACCTTCTCCTTCTCCTTATTCTGCTTCTTCTGATTCACCCTCCAGACTTCACCTTCTCCTTCTCCTTCTTCTGCTTCTTCTGATTCACCCTCCAGACTTCACCTTCTCCTTCTCCTTCTTCTGCTTCTTCTGATTCACCCTCCAGACTTCACCTTCTCCTTCTCCTTCTTCTGCTTCTTCTGATTCACCCTCCAGACTTCACCTTCTCCTTCTCCTTCTTCTACTCCTTCTGATTCACCCTCCAGACTTCACCTTCTCCTTCTCCTTCTTCTGCTTCTTCTGATTCACCCTCCAGACTTCACCTTCTCCTTATTCTGCTTCTTCTGATTCACCCTCCAGACTTCACCTTCTCCTTCTCCTTCTTCTGCTTCTTCTGATTCACCCTGCAGACTTCACCTTCTCCTTCTCCTTCTTCTGCTTCTTCTGATTCACCCTCCAGACTTCACCTTCTCCTTCTCCTTCTTCTGCTTCTTCTGATTCACCCTCCAGACTTCACCTTCGCCTTCTCCTTCTTCTACTTCTTCTGATTCACCCTCCAGACTTCACCTTCTCCTTCTCCTTCTTCTGCTTTTTCTGATTCACCCTCCAGACTTCACCTTCTCCTTCTCCTTCTTCTACTTCTTCTGCTTCACCCTCCAGACTACACCTTCTCCTTCTCCTTCTTCTACTTCTTCTGATTCACCCTCCAGACTTCACCTTCTCCTTCTCCTTCTTCTGCTTCTTCTGATTCACCCTCCAGACTTCACCTTCTCCTTCTCCTTATTCTGCTTCTTCTGATTCACCCTCCAGACTTCACCTTCTCCTTCTCCTTCTTCTGCTTCTTCTGATTCACCCTCCAGACTTCACCTTCTCCTTCTCCTTCTTCTGCTTTTCTGATTCACCCTCCAGACTTCACCTTCTCCTTCTCCTTCTTCTACTTCTTCTGATTCACCCTCCCGACTTCGCCTTCTCCTTCTCCTTCTTCTGCTTCTTCTGATTCACCCTCCTGACTTCACCTTCTCCTTCTCCTTCTTCTAAATCTTCTGATTCACCCTCCTGACTTCACCTTCTCCTTCTCCTTCTTCTACTTCTTCTGCTTCACCCGCCAGGCTTCACCTTCTCCTTCTCCTTCTTCTACTTCTTCTGATTCACCCTCCAGACTTCACCTTCTCCTTCTCCTTCTTCTACTTCTTCTGATTCACCCTCCAGACTTCACCTTCTCCTTCTCCTTCTTCTGCTTCTTCTGCTTCACCCTCCAGACTTCACCTTCTCCTTCTCCTTCTTCTGCTTCTTCTGATTCGCCCTCCAGACATCACCTTCTCCTTCTCCTTCTTCTGCTTCTTCTGCTTCACCCTCCAGACTTCACCTTCTCCTTCTCCTTCTTCTGCTTCTTCTGCTTCACTCTCCTGACTTCACCTTCTCCTTCTCCTTCTTCTACTTCTTCTGATTCACCCTCCAGACTTCACCTTCTCCTTCTCCTTCTTCTGCTTCTTCTGCTTCACCGTCCAGACTTCACCTTCTCCTTCTCCTTCTTCTGCTTCTTCTGCTGCGCCCTCCAGACTTCACCTTCTCCTTCTCCTTCTTCTGCTTCTTCTGCTTCACCCTCCTGACTTCACCTTCTCCTTCTCCTTCTTCTACTTCTTCTGTTTCACCCCCCTGACTTCACCTGCTCCTTCTCCTTCTTCTGCTTCTTCTGATTCACCCTCCTAACTTTAACTTCTCCTTCTCCTTCTTCTGCTTCTTCTGATTCACCCTCCTGACTTCACCTTCTCCTTCTCCTTCTTCTGCTTCTTCTAATTCACCCTCCAGACTTCACCTTCTCCTTCTCCTTCTTCTGCTTCTTCTGATTCACCCTCCAGACTTCACCTTCTCCTTCTCCTTCTTCTGCTTCTTCTGATTGACCCTCCAGACCTCACCTTCTCCTTCTCCTTCTTCTACTTCTTCTGATTCACCCTCCAGACTTCATCTTCTCCTTCTCCTTCTTCTGCTTCTTCTGATTCACCCTCCAGACTTCACCTTCTCCTTCTCCTTCTTCTGCTTCTTCTGATTCACCCTCCAGACTTCACCTTCTCCTTCTCCTTCTTCTACTTCTTCTGATTCACCCTCCTCACTTCACCTTCTCCTTCTCCTTCTTCTGCTTCTTCTGCTTCACCCTCCAGACTTCACCTTCTCCTGCTCCTTCTTCTGCTTCTTCTGCTTCACCCTCCAGACTTCACCTTCTCCTTCTCCTTCTTCTGCTTCTTCTGCTTCACCCTCCTGACTTCACCTTCTCCTTCTCCTTCTTCTACATCTTCTGATTCACCCTCCAGACTTCACCTTCTCCTTCTCCTTCTTCTGCTTCTTCTGCTTCACCCTCCAGACTTCACCTACTCCTTCTCCTTCTTCTGCTTCTTCTGCTTCGCCCTCCAGACTTCACCTTCTCCTTCTCCATCTTCTGCTTCTTCTGCTTCACTCTCCTGACTTCACCTTCTCCTTCTCCTTCTTCTACATCTTCTGATTCACCCTCCAGACTTCACCTTCTCCTTCTCCTTCTTCTGCTTCTTCTGCTTCACCCTCCAGACTTCAGCTTCTCCTTCTCTTTCTTCTGCTTCTTCTGCTGCGCACTGCAGACTTCACCTTCTCCTTCTCCGTCTTCTGCTTCTTCTGCTTCACCGTCCTGACTTCACCTTCTCCTTCTCCTTCTTCTACTTCTTCTGCTTCACCCCCCTGACTTCACCTGCTCCTTCTCCTTCTTCTGCTTCTTCTCATTCACCCTCCTAACTTCACCTTCTCCTTCTCCTTCTTCTGCTTCTTCTGATTCACCCTCCTGACTTCACCTTCTCCTTCTCCTTCTTCTGCTTCTTCTGATTCACCCTCCAGACTTCTCCTTCTCCTTCTCCTTCTTCTGCTTCTTCTGTTTCACCCTCCAGACTTCACCTTCTCCTTCTCCTTCTTCTGCTTCTTCTGATTCACCCTCCAGACTTCACCTTCTCCTTCTCCTTCTTCTGCTTTTCTGATTCACCCTCCAGACTTCACCTTCTCCTTCTCCTTCTTCTACTTCTTCTGATTCACCCTCCCGACTTCGCCTTCTCCTTCTCCTTCTTCTGCTTCTTCTGATTCACCCTCCTGACTTCACCTTCTCCTTCTCCTTCTTCTAAATCTTCTGATTCACCCTCCTGACTTCACCTTCTCCTTCTCCTTCTTCTACTTCTTCTGCTTCACCCGCCAGGCTTTACCTTCTCCTTCTCCTTCTTCTACTTCTTCTGATTCACCCTCCAGACTTCACCTTCTCCTTCTCCTTCTTCTACTTCTTCTGATTCACCCTCCAGACTTCACCTTCTCCTTCTCCTTCTTCTGCTTCTTCTGCTTCACCCTCCAGACTTCACCTTCTCCTTCTCCTTCTTCTGCTTCTTCTGATTCGCCCTCCAGACATCACCTTCTCCTTCTCCTTCTTCTGCTTCTTCTGCTTCACCCTCCAGACTTCACCTTCTCCTTCTCCTTCTTCTGCTTCTTCTGCTTCACTCTCCTGACTTCACCTTCTCCTTCTCCTTCTTCTACTTCTTCTGATTCACCCTCCAGACTTCACCTTCTCCTTCTCCTTCTTCTGCTTCTTCTGCTTCACCGTCCAGACTTCACCTTCTCCTTCTCCTTCTTCTGCTTCTTCTGCTGCGCCCTCCAGACTTCACCTTCTCCTTCTCCTTCTTCTGCTTCTTCTGCTTCACCCTCCTGACTTCACCTTCTCCTTCTCCTTCTTCTACTTCTTCTGTTTCACCCCCCTGACTTCACCTGCTCCTTCTCCTTCTTCTGCTTCTTCTGATTCACCCTCCTAACTTTAACTTCTCCTTCTCCTTCTTCTGCTTCTTCTGATTCACCCTCCTGACTTCACCTTCTCCTTCTCCTTCTTCTGCTTCTTCTAATTCACCCTCCAGACTTCACCTTCTCCTTCTCCTTCTTCTGCTTCTTCTGATTCACCCTCCAGACTTCACCTTCTCCTTCTCCTTCTTCTGCTTCTTCTGATTGACCCTCCAGACCTCACCTTCTCCTTCTCCTTCTTCTACTTCTTCTGATTCACCCTCCAGACTTCATCTTCTCCTTCTCCTTCTTCTGCTTCTTCTGATTCACCCTCCAGACTTCACCTTCTCCTTCTCCTTCTTCTGCTTCTTCTGATTCACCCTCCAGACTTCACCTTCTCCTTCTCCTTCTTCTACTTCTTCTGATTCACCCTCCTCACTTCACCTTCTCCTTCTCCTTCTTCTGCTTCTTCTGCTTCACCCTCCAGACTTCACCTTCTCCTGCTCCTTCTTCTGCTTCTTCTGCTTCACCCTCCAGACTTCACCTTCTCCTTCTCCTTCTTCTGCTTCTTCTGCTTCACCCTCCTGACTTCACCTTCTCCTTCTCCTTCTTCTACATCTTCTGATTCACCCTCCAGACTTCACCTTCTCCTTCTCCTTCTTCTGCTTCTTCTGCTTCACCCTCCAGACTTCACCTACTCCTTCTCCTTCTTCTGCTTCTTCTGCTTCGCCCTCCAGACTTCACCTTCTCCTTCTCCATCTTCTGCTTCTTCTGCTTCACTCTCCTGACTTCACCTTCTCCTTCTCCTTCTTCTACATCTTCTGATTCACCCTCCAGACTTCACCTTCTCCTTCTCCTTCTTCTGCTTCTTCTGCTTCACCCTCCAGACTTCAGCTTCTCCTTCTCTTTCTTCTGCTTCTTCTGCTGCGCCCTCCAGACTTCACCTTCTCCTTCTCCGTCTTCTGCTTCTTCTGCTTCACCGTCCTGACTTCACCTTCTCCTTCTCCTTCTTCTACTTCTTCTGCTTCACCCCCCTGACTTCACCTGCTCCTTCTCCTTCTTCTGCTTCTTCTCATTCACCCTCCTAACTTCACCTTCTCCTTCTCCTTCTTCTGCTTCTTCTGATTCACCCTCCTGACTTCACCTTCTCCTTCTCCTTCTTCTGCTTCTTCTGATTCACCCTCCAGACTTCTCCTTCTCCTTCTCCTTCTTCTGCTTCTTCTGTTTCACCCTCCAGACTTCACCTTCTCCTTCTCCTTCTTCTGCTTCTTCTGATTCACCCTCCAGACTTCACCTTCTCCTTCTCCTTCTTCTGCTTCTTCTGATTCACCCTCCAAACTTCACCTTCTCCTTCTCCTTCTTCTACTTCTTCTGATTCACCCTCCAGTCTTCACCTTCTCCTTCTCCTTCTTCTACTTCTTCAGATTCACCCTCCAGTCTTCACCTTCTCCTTCTCCTTCTTCTGTTTCTTCTGCTTCACCCTCCAGACTTCACCTTCTCCTTCTCTTTCTTCTGCTTCTTCTGATTCACCCTCCAGACATCACCTTCTCCTTCTCCTTCTTCTGATTCTTCTGATTCACCCTCCAAACTTCACCTTCTCCTTCTCCTTCTTCTGCTTCTTCTGATTCACCCTCCAGACTTCACCTTCTCCTTCTCCTACTTCTGCTTCTTCTGATTCACCCTCCAGACTTCATCTTCTCCTTCTCCTTCTTCTGCTTCTTCTGATTCACCCTCCAGACTTCACCTTCTCCTTCTCCTTCTTCTGCTTCTTCTGATTCACCCTCCAGACTTCACCTTCTCCTTCTCCTTCTTCTACTTCTTCTGATTCACCCTCCAGACTTCACCTTCTCCTTCTCCTTCTTCTACTTCTTCAGATTCACCCTCCAGTCTTCACCTTCTCCTTCTCCTTCTTCTGTTTCTTCTGCTTCACCCTCCAGACTTCACCTTCTCCTTCTCTTTCTTCTGCTTCTTCTGATTCACCCTCCAGACTTCACCTTCTCCTTCTCCTTCTTCTGATTCTTCTGATTCACCCTCCAGACTTCACCTTCTCCTTCTCCTTCTTCTGCTTCTTCTGATTCACCCTCCTGACTTCACCTTCTCCTTCTCCTTCTTCTACTTCTTCTGATTCACCCTCCTGACTTCACCTTCTCCTTCTCCTTCTTCTACTTCTTCTGCTTCACCCTCCAGACTTCACCTTCTCCTTCTCCTTCTTCTACTTCTTCTGATTCACCCTCCAGACTTCACCTTCTCCTTCTCCTTCTTTTGCTTCTTCTGCTTCACACTCCAGACTTCACCTTCTCCTTCTCCTTCTTCTGCTTCTTCTGATTCACCCTCCTTACTTCACCTTCTCCTTCTCCTTCTTCTGCTTCTTCTGATTCACCCTCCTGACTTCACCTTCTCCTTCTCCTTATTCTGCTTCTTCTGTTTCACCCTCCAGACTTCACCTTCTCCTTCTCCTTCTTCTGCTTCTTCTGATTCACCCTCCAAAACTTCACCTTCTCCTTCTCCTTCTTCTGCTTCTTCTGATTCACCCTCCAGACTTCACCTTCTCCTTCTCCTTCTTCTACTTCTTCTGATTCACCCTCCAGACTTCACCTTCTCCTTCTCCTTCTTCTGCTTCTTCTGATTCACCCTCCAGACTTCACCTTCTCCTTCTCCTTCGTCGACTTCTTCTGATTCACCCTCCAGACTACACCTTCTCCTTCTCCTTCTTCTACTTCTTCTGATTCACCCTCCAGACTTCACCTTCTCCTTCTCCTTCTTCTGTTTCTTCTGATTCACCCTCCAGACTTCACCTTCTCCTTCTCCTTCTTCTGCTTCTTCTGCTTCACCCTCCTGACTTCACCTTCTCCTTCTCCTTCTTCTACTTCTTCTGATTCACCCTCCAGACTTCACCTTCTCCTTCTCCTTCTTCTGCTTCTTCTGCTTCACCCTCCAGACTTCACCTTCTCCTTCTCCTTCTTCTGCTTCTTCTGCTTCGCCCTCCAGACATCACCTTCTCCTTCTCCTTCTTCTGCTTCTTCTGCTTCACCCTCCAGACTTCACCTTCTCCTTCTCCTTCTTCTGCTTCTTCTGCTTCACTCTCCTGACTTCACCTTCTCCTTCACCTTCTTCTACTTCTTCTGATTCACCCTCCAGACTTCACCTTCTCCTTCTCCTTCTTCTGCTTCTTCTGCTTCACCCTCCAGACTTCACCTTCTCCTTCTCCTTCTTCTGCTTCTTCTGCTGCGCCCTCCAGACTTCACCTTCTCCTTCTCCTTCTTCTGCTTCTTCTGCTTCACCCTCCTGACTTCACCTTCTCCTTCTCCTTCTTCTACTTCTTCTGCTTCACCCCCCTTACTTCACCTGCTCCTTCTCCTTCTTCTGCTTCTTCTGATTCACCCTCCTAACTTTACCTTCTCCTTCTCCTTCTTCTGCTTCTTCTGATTCACCCTCCTGACTTCACCTTCTCCTTCTCCTTCTTCTGCTTCTTCTAATTCACCCTCCAGACTTCACCTTCTCCTTGTCCTTCTTCTGCTTCTTCTGATTCACCCTCCAGACTTCACCTTCTCCTTCTCCTTCTTCTGCTTCTTCTGATTCACCCTCCAGACCTCACCTTCTCCTTCTCCTTCTTCTACTTCTTCTGATTCACCCTCCAGACTTCATCTTCTCCTTCTCCTTCTTCTGCTTCTTCTGATTCACCCTCCAGACTTCACCTTCTCCTTCTCCTTCTTCTACTTCTTCTGATTCACCATCCTGACTTCACCTTCTCCTTCTCCTTCTTCTGCTTCTTCTGCTTCACCCTCCAGACTTCAACTTCTCCTGCTCCTTTTTCTGCTTCTTCTGCTTCACCCTCCAGACTTCACCTTCTCCTTCTCCTTCTTCTGCTTCTTCTGCTTCACCCTCCTGACTTCACCTTCTCCTTCTCCTTCTTCTACTTCTTCTGATTCACCCTCCAGACTTCACCTTCTCCTTCTCCTTCTTCTGCTTCTTCTGCTTCACCCTCCTGACTTCACCTTCTCCTTCTCCTTCTTCTACTTCTTCTGATTCACCCTCCAGACTTCACCTTCTCCATTTCCTTCTTCTGCTTCTTCTGATTCACCCTCCAGACTTCACCTTCTACATAGATACATAGATACATAGAAGATAGGAGCAGGAGTAGGCCATTCGGCCCTTCGTGCCTGCTCCGCCATTCGATGAGATCATGGCTGATCCTTTAATTCAGTATCCCGTCCCCGCCTTCTCTCCGTAACCCTTAACCCCTTTTGCCCGTAGAAATATATCTAATTCCCTCTTAAATATATTTAATGAGCTGGCGTACACTGCCCTCTGTGGCAATGAGTTCCACAGGTTCACCACTCTCTGAGTGAAGAAATTCCCCCTCATCTCTGACCTAAATGGTTTAGCCCTTATCCTTAAATTATGTCCTCTAGTTCTGTTCTCACCCGCCAAGGGAAACATTCCTTCTGCATCCAGTCTGTCTAGACCTGTCAGAATTTTATACACTCTATGAGGTCCCCTCTCAATCTTCTAAACTCCAGTGTGTACATCCCTAAACTACATAGTCTCTCCTCATAGGTCATTCCCGCCATTCCTGGTATCAGCCTGGTGAATCGCCGCTGCACCCCCTCCATGGCAAGAACATCCTTCCTCAGATGAGGCGACCAAAACTGTACACAGTACTCGAGGTGTGGTCTCACCAGTGCCCTGTACAGCTGCAGCAAGGTATCCCTGTTCCTGTATTCTAACCCTTTTGCTATGAAGGCCAGCATACCGTTTGCCTTCTTGACCGCCTGTTGCACCTGCATGCTCGCCTTCAGTGACTGGTGTACAAGAACACCCAGGTCTCTCTGTACTTCCCCCTCTCCCAATCTATTGCCATTTAAATAATAATTTGCCCTCCCGTTCCTGCACCCAAGGTGGATAACTTCCCACTTGTCCACATTATAGTGCATCTGCCATTTATCCGCCCAATCGCCCAGTCTGTCCAAATCGCTCTGGAGCTTCCTGGTCTCTTCCTCTGAGCCCACCCCCCCTCCTAGTTTAGTGTCGTCTGCAAATTTGGAAATGCTGCATCCGACTCCCTGATCCAGGTCATTAATGTAAATTGTGAACAGCTGGGGGCCCAGGACAGATCCCTGTGGTACCCCACTTGTTACTGCCTGCCATTCAGAAAATGAGCCGTTTATTCCAACTCTCTGTTTTCTATCTGACAGCCAGTTCCCTATCCACGCCAAAACTTTCCCCTTTATCCCATGAGCCTCAATTTTCCATGCTAATCTTTTATGTGGGACCTTATCGAAGGCCTTTTGGAAGTCCAGGTACACCACATCTACTGGCTCTCCCCCATCTATTCTACCAGTTACTCCCTCAAAAAATTCCAATAGATTAGTCAAGCACGATTTACCCTTTGTAAATCCATGTTGACTCTGTCCTATCCTGTCCCCATTTGCTAAGTGCTCCGCTATTTCATCCTTAATGATGGACTCCAGCATTTTGCCCACAACTGATGTAAGGCTTACAGGTCTGTAATTACCTGCTTTTTCCCTACCCCCCTTTTTGAATAGTGGGGTAACGTTAGCTACCCTCCAATCCATCGGCACTGTTCCCGAGTCTAATGAATTCTGAAAAATCATCCTTAGTGCATCCGCTATCTCTAGGGCCACCTCCTTCAGTACCCTAGGATGCATGTTATCAGGCCCTGGGGATTTGTCCACCTTCAATCCCTTTAGCTTCCTTAACACCATATCCTTAGAGATATTGATTTGCGTCAGTTCCTCCTTTGCCAATGTCCCTATTTTTCCCGATATCCCAGGGAGGTTTTTTGTGTCTTCCTTCGTAAAGACTGACCCAAAGTATGCATTTAGTTGATCTGCCATTTCCTTATTTCCCATTATATATTCCCCCGTATCTGACTGCAATGGACCAACTTTGGTTTTCACCAGTCTTTTCCTTTTGATATACTTATAAAAGCTTTTGGAGTTAGTTTTTATATTTTCCGCCAGCTTGTTTTCGTAAGCTATTTTGCCCCTCTTGATTATGCCCTTTGCCCTCCTTTGCTCTATCTTAAACTGTTCCCAATCTTCCGCTCTGGCGCTTTTTTTGGCTATTTTATACGCCCTATCTTTGGATTTTATGCTGTCTCTAATTTCCCCTGTTATCCACGGTTGAGTCACCTTTTTAGATTTCCTTTTATGCCAGATTGGTATAAACAATTTTTGCAATTTTGTCATTCTATCTTTAAATGTTTGCCATTGTTTATCTACCTCCAGTCCTCCCAGGAACGTTGTCCAATCAGACCTACTCAGTTCCCGTCTCATGGCATCATAATTCCCCTTGTTTAAATTCAGGACCTTAGTCTCTGAGTCAATTTCTTCGCTCTCCATTTCGAGTGAGAAATCGATCATGTTATGATCGCTCTGACCCAAGGGTCCCCGTACAACAAGATTACTGATTAGTCCCTTCTCATTGCACAGTACCCAGTCCAATATAGCCTGTTCCCGAGTTGGTTCCTCGACATATTGATCCAGATAACCATCCCTCAAACACTCAAGGAATTCCTCCTCCTCATTATTTTTACTGATTAGGCTAGTCCAATCTATATGTAAGTTAAAGTCACCTGTGATGACAGCTGTGCTCTTATTGCACGCTTCTCTAATTTCCCTCGTGATGCCCTCCCTAACCTCTATTTTACTATTTGGAGGCCTATATACCACTCCTATTAATGTTTTTCGCCCCTCGCTATTTCTTAGCTCCACCCATATAGATTCTGTATTAACTGAGTTAATATCCTTCCTTTCAATTGCATTTATCCCCTCTTTTACTAGCAATGCTACCCCTCCTCCCTTTCTTTTTTGTCGATCCTTCCTAAATACTGAATACCCCTGTATGTTAAGCTCCCAGCCCTGCTCACCCTACAACCATGTTTCCGTAATCCCAATTAGGTCATAATTATTAACCTCTATTTCCACAGCTAATTCATCTACCTTGTTCCTGATGCTTCTCGCATTAAGGTATAAAACCCTCAGGCTTTTTTTATGCTCACATTTTTTATGAATTAGTTTGGCCCTTTGTTTTTTGTTCCTCACCCTTTTATCATTTATCATTCACCTTCTCCTTCTCCTTCGTCTACTTCTTCTGATTGACCCTCCAGACTACACCTTCTCCTTCTCCTTCTTCTACTTCTTCTGATTCACCCTCCTGACTTCACCTTCTCCTTCTCCTTCTTCTACTTCTTCTGCTTCACCCTCCAGACTTCACCTTCTCCTTCTCCTTCTTCCACTTCTTCTGATTCACCCTCCAGACTTCACCTTCTCCTTCTCCTTCTTCTGCTTCTTCTGCTTCGCCCTCCAGACTTCACCTTCTCCTTCTCCATCTTCTGCTTCTTCTGCTTCACTCTCCTGACTTCACCTTCTCCTTCTCCTTCTTCTACTTCTTCTGATTCACCCTCCAGACTTCACCTTCTCCTTCTCCTTCTTCTGCTTCTTCTGCTTCACCCTCCAGACTTCAGCTTCTCCTTCTCCTTCTTCTGCTTCTTCTGCTGCGCCCTCCAGACTTCACCTTCTCCTTCTCCTTCTTCTGCTTCTTCTGCTTCACCGTCCTGACTTCACCTTCTCCTTCTCCTTCTTCTACTTCTTCTGCTTCACCCCCCTGACTTCACCTGCTCCTTCTCCTTCTTCTGCTTCTTCTGATTCACCCTCCTAACTACACCTTCTCCTTCTCCTTCTTCTGCTTCTTCTGCTTCACCCTCCAGACTTCACCTTCTCCTTCTCCTTCTTCTGCTTCTTCTGCTTCACTCTCCTGACTTCACCTTCTCCTTCACCTTCTTCTACTTCTTCTGATTCACCCTCCAGACTTCACCTTCTCCTTCTCCTTCTTCTGCTTCTTCTGCTTCACCCTCCAGACTTCACCTTCTCCTTCTCCTTCTTCTGCTTCTTCTGCTGCGCCCTCCAGACTTCACCTTCTCCTTCTCCTTCTTCTGCTTCTTCTGCTTCACCCTCCTGACTTCACCTTCTCCTTCTCCTTCTTCTACTTCTTCTGCTTCACCCCCCTTACTTCACCTGCTCCTTCTCCTTCTTCTGCTTCTTCTGATTCACCCTCCTAACTTTACCTTCTCCTTCTCCTTCTTCTGCTTCTTCTGATTCACCCTCCTGACTTCACCTTCTCCTTCTCCTTCTTCTGCTTCTTCTAATTCACCCTCCAGACTTCACCTTCTCCTTGTCCTTCTTCTGCTTCTTCTGATTCACCCTCCAGACTTCACCTTCTCCTTCTCCTTCTTCTGCTTCTTCTGATTGACCCTCCAGACCTCACCTTCTCCTTCTCCTTCTTCTACTTCTTCTGATTCACCCTCCAGACTTCATCTTCTCCTTCTCCTTCTTCTGCTTCTTCTGATTCACCCTCCAGACTTCACCTTCTCCTTCTCCTTCTTCTACTTCTTCTGATTCACCATCCTGACTTCACCTTCTCCTTCTCCTTCTTCTGCTTCTTCTGCTTCACCCTCCAGACTTCAACTTCTCCTGCTCCTTTTTCTGCTTCTTCTGCTTCACCCTCCAGACTTCACCTTCTCCTTCTCCTTCTTCTGCTTCTTCTGCTTCACCCTCCTGACTTCACCTTCTCCTTCTCCTTCTTCTACTTCTTCTGATTCACCCTCCAGACTTCACCTTCTCCTTCTCCTTCTTCTGCTTCTTCTGCTTCACCCTCCTGACTTCACCTTCTCCTTCTCCTTCTTCTACTTCTTCTGATTCACCCTCCAGACTTCACCTTCTCCATTTCCTTCTTCTGCTTCTTCTGATTCACCCTCCAGACTTCACCTTCTACATAGATACATAGATACATAGAAGATAGGAGCAGGAGTAGGCCATTCGGCCCTTCGTGCCTGCTCCGCCATTCGATGAGATCATGGCTGATCCTTTAATTCAGTATCCCGTCCCCGCCTTCTCTCCGTAACCCTTAACCCCTTTTGCCCGTAGAAATATATCTAATTCCCTCTTAAATATATTTAATGAGCTGGCGTACACTGCCCTCTGTGGCAATGAGTTCCACAGGTTCACCACTCTCTGAGTGAAGAAATTCCCCCTCATCTCTGTCCTAAATGGTTTAGCCCTTATCCTTAAATTATGTCCTCTAGTTCTGTTCTCACCCGCCAAGGGAAACATTCCTTCTGCATCCAGTCTGTCTAGACCTGTCAGAATTTTATACACTTCTATGAGGTCCCCTCTCAATCTTCTAAACTCCAGTGTGTACATCCCTAAACTACATAGTCTCTCCTCATAGGTCATTCCCGCCATTCCTGGTATCAGCCTGGTGAATCGCCGCTGCACCCCCTCCATGGCAAGAACATCCTTCCTCAGATGAGGCGACCAAAACTGTACACAGTACTCGAGGTGTGGTCTCACCAGTGCCCTGTACAGCTGCAGCAAGGTATCCCTGTTCCTGTATTCTAACCCTTTTGCTATGAAGGCCAGCATACCGTTTGCCTTCTTGACCGCCTGTTGCACCTGCATGCTCGCCTTCAGTGACTGGTGTACAAGAACACCCAGGTCTCTCTGTACTTCCCCCTCTCCCAATCTATTGCCATTTAAATAATAATTTGCCCTCCCGTTCCTGCACCCAAGGTGGATAACTTCCCACTTGTCCACATTATAGTGCATCTGCCATTTATCCGCCCAATCGCCCAGTCTGTCCAAATCGCTCTGGAGCTTCCTGGTCTCTTCCTCTGAGCCCACCCCCCCTCCTAGTTTAGTGTCGTCTGCAAATTTGGAAATGCTGCATCCGACTCCCTGATCCAGGTCATTAATGTAAATTGTGAACAGCTGGGGGCCCAGGACAGATCCCTGTGGTACCCCACTTGTTACTGCCTGCCATTCAGAAAATGAGCCGTTTATTCCAACTCTCTGTTTTCTATCTGACAGCCAGTTCCCTATCCACGCCAAAACTTTCCCCTTTATCCCATGAGCCTCAATTTTCCATGCTAATCTTTTATGTGGGACCTTATCGAAGGCCTTTTGGAAGTCCAGGTACACCACATCTACTGGCTCTCCCCCATCTATTCTACCAGTTACTCCCTCAAAAAATTCCAATAGATTAGTCAAGCACGATTTACCCTTTGTAAATCCATGTTGACTCTGTCCTATCCTGTCCCCATTTGCTAAGTGCTCCGCTATTTCATCCTTAATGATGGACTCCAGCATTTTGCCCACAACTGATGTAAGGCTTACAGGTCTGTAATTACCTGCTTTTTCCCTACCCCCCTTTTTGAATAGTGGGGTAACGTTAGCTACCCTCCAATCCATCGGCACTGTTCCCGAGTCTAATGAATTCTGAAAAATCATCCTTAGTGCATCCGCTATCTCTAGGGCCACCTCCTTCAGTACCCTAGGATGCATGTTATCAGGCCCTGGGGATTTGTCCACCTTCAATCCCTTTAGCTTCCTTAACACCATATCCTTAGAGATATTGATTTGCGTCAGTTCCTCCTTTGCCAATGTCCCTATTTTTCCCGATATCCCAGGGAGGTTTTTTGTGTCTTCCTTCGTAAAGACTGACCCAAAGTATGCATTTAGTTGATCTGCCATTTCCTTATTTCCCATTATATATTCCCCCGTATCTGACTGCAATGGACCAACTTTGGTTTTCACCAGTCTTTTCCTTTTGATATACTTATAAAAGCTTTTGGAGTTAGTTTTTATATTTTCCGCCAGCTTGTTTTCGTAAGCTATTTTGCCCCTCTTGATTATGCCCTTTGCCCTCCTTTGCTCTATCTTAAACTGTTCCCAATCTTCCGCTCTGGCGCTTTTTTTGGCTATTTTATACGCCCTATCTTTGGATTTTATGCTGTCTCTAATTTCCCCTGTTATCCACGGTTGAGTCACCTTTTTAGATTTCCTTTTATGCCAGATTGGTATAAACAATTTTTGCAATTTTGTCATTCTATCTTTAAATGTTTGCCATTGTTTATCTACCTCCAGTCCTCCCAGGAACGTTGTCCAATCAGACCTACTCAGTTCCCGTCTCATGGCATCATAATTCCCCTTGTTTAAATTCAGGACCTTAGTCTCTGAGTCAATTTCTTCGCTCTCCATTTCGAGTGAGAAATCGATCATGTTATGATCGCTCTGACCCAAGGGTCCCCGTACAACAAGATTACTGATTAGTCCCTTCTCATTGCACAGTACCCAGTCCAATATAGCCTGTTCCCGAGTTGGTTCCTCGACATATTGATCCAGATAACCATCCCTCAAACACTCAAGGAATTCCTCCTCCTCATTATTTTTACTGATTAGGCTAGTCCAATCTATATGTAAGTTAAAGTCACCTGTGATGACAGCTGTGCTCTTATTGCACGCTTCTCTAATTTCCCTCGTGATGCCCTCCCTAACCTCTATTTTACTATTTGGAGGCCTATATACCACTCCTATTAATGTTTTTCGCCCCTCGCTATTTCTTAGCTCCACCCATATAGATTCTGTATTAACTGAGTTAATATCCTTCCTTTCAATTGCATTTATCCCCTCTTTTACTAGCAATGCTACCCCTCCTCCCTTTCTTTTTTGTCGATCCTTCCTAAATACTGAATACCCCTGTATGTTAAGCTCCCAGCCCTGCTCACCCTACAACCATGTTTCCGTAATCCCAATTAGGTCATAATTATTAACCTCTATTTCCACAGCTAATTCATCTACCTTGTTCCTGATGCTTCTCGCATTAAGGTATAAAACCCTCAGGCTTTTTTTATGCTCACATTTTTTATGAATTAGTTTGGCCCTTTGTTTTTTGTTCCTCACCCTTTTATCATTTATCATTCACCTTCTCCTTCTCCTTCGTCTACTTCTTCTGATTGACCCTCCAGACTACACCTTCTCCTTCTCCTTCTTCTACTTCTTCTGATTCACCCTCCTGACTTCACCTTCTCCTTCTACTTCTTCTACTTCTTCTGCTTCACCCTCCAGACTTCACCTTCTCCTTCTCCTTCTTCCACTTCTTCTGATTCACCCTCCAGACTTCACCTTCTCCTTCTCCTTCTTCTGCTTCTTCTGCTTCGCCCTCCAGACTTCACCTTCTCCTTCTCCATCTTCTGCTTCTTCTGCTTCACTCTCCTGACTTCACCTTCTCCTTCTCCTTCTTCTACTTCTTCTGATTCACCCTCCAGACTTCACCTTCTCCTTCTCCTTCTTCTGCTTCTTCTGCTTCACCCTCCAGACTTCAGCTTCTCCTTCTCCTTCTTCTGCTTCTTCTGCTGCGCCCTCCAGACTTCACCTTCTCCTTCTCCTTCTTCTGCTTCTTCTGCTTCACCGTCCTGACTTCACCTTCTCCTTCTCCTTCTTCTACTTCTTCTGCTTCACCCCCCTGACTTCACCTGCTCCTTCTCCTTCTTCTGCTTCTTCTGATTCACCCTCCTAACTACACCTTCTCCTTCTCCTTCTTCTGCTTCTTCTGATTCACCCTCCTGACTTCACCTTCTCCTTCTCCTTCTTCTGCTTCTTCTGATTCACCCTCCAGACTTCACCTTCTCCTTCTCCTTCTTCTGCTTCTTCTGATTCACCCTCCAGACTTCACCTTCTCCTTCTCCTTCTTCTGCTTCTTCTGATTCACCCTCCAGACTTCATCTTCTCCTTCTCCTTCTTCTGCTTCTTCTGATTCACCCTCCAGACTTCACCTTCTCCTTCTCCTTCTTCTGCTTCTTCTGATTCACCCTCCAGACTTCACCTTCTCCTTCTCCTTCTTCTACTTCTTCTGATTCACCCTCCAGACTTCACCTTCTCCTTCTCCTTCTTATACTTCTTCAGATTCACCCTCCAGTCTTAAACTTCTCCTTCTCCTTCTTCTGTTTCTTCTGCTTCACCCTCCAGACTTCACCTTCTTCTTCTCTTTCTTCTGCTTCTGATTCACCCTCCAGACTTCACCTTCTCCTTCTCCTTCTTCTGATTCTTCTGATTCACCCTCCAGACTTCACCTTCTCCTTCTCCTTCTTCTGCTTCTTCTGATTCACCCTCCTGACTTCACCTTCTCCTTCTCCTTCTTCTACTTCTTCTGATTCACCCTCCTGACTTCACCTTCTCCTTCTCCTTCTTCTACTTCTTCTGCTTCACCCTCCAGACTTCACCTTCTCCTTCTCCTTCTTCTACTTCTTCTGATTCACCCTCCAGACTTCACCTTCTCCTTCTCCTTCTTGTGCTTCTTCTGATTCACCCTCCAGACTTCACCTTCTCCTTCTCCTTATTCTGCTTCTTCTGATTCACCCTCCAGACTTCACCTTCTCCTTCTCCTTCTTCTACTTCTTCTGATTCACCCTCCAGACTTCACCTTCTCCTTCTCCTTCTTCTACTTCTTCTGATTCACCCTCCAGACTTCACCTTCTCCTTCTCCTTCTTCTACTTCTTCTGCTTCTCCCTCCAGACTTCACCTTCTCCTTCTCCTTCTTCTGCTTCTTCTGATTCACCCTCCAGACTTCACCTTCTCATTCTCCTTCTTCTACTTCTTCTGATTCACCCTCCAGACTTCACCTTCTCCTTCTCCTTCTTCTACTTCTTCCGATTCACCCTCCTGACTTCACCTTCTCCTTCTCCTTCTTCTGCTTCTTCTGCTTCACCCTCCTGACTTCACCTTCTCCTTCTCCTTCTTCTACTTCTTCTGATTCACCCTCCAGACTTCACCTTCTCCTACTCCTTCTTCTGCTTCTTCTGCTTCACCCTCCAGACTTCACCTTCTCCTTCTCCTTCTTCTGCTTCTTCTGCTTCGCCCTCCAGACATCACCTTCTCCTTCTCCTTCTTCTGCTTCTTCTGCTTCACCCTCCAGACTTCACCTTCTCCTTCTCCTTCTTCTGCTTCTTCTGCTTCACTCTCCTGACTTCACCTTCTCCTTCACCTTCTTCTACTTCTTCTGATTCACCCTCCAGACTTCACCTTCTCCTTCTCCTTCTTCTGCTTCTTCTGCTTCACCCTCCAGACTTCACCTTCTCCTTCTCCTTCTTCTGCTTCTTCTGCTGCGCCCTCCAGACTTCACCTTCTCCTTCTCCTTCTTCTGCTTCTTCTGCTTCACCCTCCTGACTTCACCTTCTCCTTCTCCTTCTTCTACTTCTTCTGCTTCACCCCCCTGACTTCACCTGCTCCTTCTCCTTCTTCTGCTTCTTCTGATTCACCCTCCTAACTTTACCTTCTCCTTCTCCTTCTTCTGCTTCTTCTGATTCACCCTCCTGACTTCACCTTCTCCTTCTCCTTCTTCTGCTTCTTCTAATTCACCCTCCAGACTTCACCTTCTCCTTGTCCTTCTTCTGCTTCTTCTGATTCACCCTCCAGACTTCACCTTCTCCTTCTCCTTCTTCTGCTTCTTCTGATTGACCCTCCAGGCCTCACCTTCTCCTTCTCCTTCTTCTCCTTCTTCTGATTCACCCTCCAGACTTCATCTTCTCCTTCTCCTTCTTCTGCTTCTTCTGATTCACCCTCCAGGCTTCACCTTCTCCTTCTCCTTCTTCTGCTTCTTCTGATTCACCCTCCAGACTTCACCTTCTCCTTCTCCTTCTTCTACTTCTTCTGATTCACCCTCCAGAATTCACCTTCTCCTTCTCCTTCTTCTGCTTCTTCTGCTTCACCCTCCAGACTTCACCTTCTCCTTCTCCTTCTTCTGCTTCTTCTGCTTCGCCCTCCAGACTTCACCTTCTCCTTCTCCATCTTCTGCTTCTTCTGCTTCACTCTCCTGACTTCACCTTCTCCTTCTCCTTCTTCTACTTCTTCTGATTCACCCTCCAGACTTTACCTTCTCCTTCTCCTTCTTCTGCTTCTTCTGCTTCACCCTCCAGACTTCAGCTTCTCCTTCTCCTTCTTCTGCTTCTTCTGCTGCGCCCTCCAGACTTCACCTTCTCCTTCTCCTTCTTCTGCTTCTTCTGCTTCACCGTCCTGACTTCACCTTCTCCTTCTCCTTCTTCTACTTCTTCTGCTTCACCCCCCTGACTTCACCTGCTCCTTCTCCTTCTTCTGCTTCTTCTGATTCACCCTCCTAACTACACCTTCTCCTTCTCCTTCTTCTGCTTCTTCTGATTCACCCTCCTGACTTCACCTTCTCCTTCTCCTTCTTCTGCTTCTTCTGATTCACCCTCCAGACTTCACCTTCTCCTTCTCCTTCTTCTGCTTCTTCTGATTCACCCTCCAGACTTCACCTTCTCCTTCTCCTTCTTCTGCTTCTTCTGATTCACCCTCCAGACTTCATCTTCTCCTTCTCACTCTTCTGCTTCTTCTGATTCACCCTCCAGACTTCACCTTCTCCTTCTCCTTCTTCTGCTTCTTCTGATTCACCCTCCAGACTTCACCTTCTCCTTCTCCTTCTTCTACTTCTTCTGATTCACCCTCCAGACTTCACCTTCTCCTTCTCCTTCTTCTGCTTCTTCTGATTCACCCTCCTGACTTCACCTTCTCCTTCTCCTTCTTCTACTTCTTCTGATTCACCCTCCTGACTTCACCTTCTCCTTCTCCTTCTTCTACTTCTTCTGCTTCACCCTCCAGACTTCACCTTCTCCTTCTCCTTCTTCTACTTCTTCTGATTCACCCTCCAGACTTCACCTTCTCCTTCTCCTTCTTCTGCTTCTTCTGATTCACCCTCCAGACTTCACCTTCTCCTTCTCCTTATTCTGCTTCTTCTGATTCACCCTCCAGACTTCACCTTCTCCTTCTCCTTCTTCTGCTTCTTCTGATTCACCCTCCAGACTTCACCTTCTCCTTCTCCTTCTTCTGCTTCTTCTGATTCACCCTCCAGACTTCACCTTCTCCTTCTCCTTCTTCTGCTTCTTCTGATTCACCCTCCAGACTTCACCTTCTCCTTCTCCTTCTTCTACTCCTTCTGATTCACCCTCCAGACTTCACCTTCTCCTTCTCCTTCTTCTGCTTCTTCTGATTCACCCTCCAGACTTCACCTTCTCCTTCTCCTTATTCTGCTTCTTCTGATTCACCCTCCAGACTTCACCTTCTCCTTCTCCTTCTTCTGCTTCTTCTGATTCACCCTGCAGACTTCACCTTCTCCTTCTCCTTCTTCTGCTTCTTCTGATTCACCCTCCAGACTTCACCTTCTCCGTCTCCTTCTTCTGCTTCTTCTGATTCACCCTCCAGACTTCACCTTCTCCTTCTCCTTCTTCTACTTCTTCTGATTCACCCTCCAGACTTCACCTTCTCCTTCTCCTTCTTCTGCTTCTTCTGATTCACCCTCCAGACTTCACCTTCTCCTTCTCCTTCTTCTACTTCTTCTGCTTCACCCTCCAGACTACACCTTCTCCTTCTCCTTCTTCTACTTCTTCTGATTCACCCTCCAGACTTCACCTTCTCCTTCTCCTTCTTCTGCTTCTTCTGATTCACCCTCCAGACTTCACCTTCTCCTTCTCCTTATTCTGCTTCTTCTGATTCACCCTCCAGACTTCACCTTCTCCTTCTCCTTCTTCTGCTTCTTCTGATTCACCCTCCAGACTTCACCTTCTCCTTCTCCTTCTTCTGCTTCTTCTGATTCACCCTCCAGACTTCACCTTCTCCTTCTCCTTCTTCTACTTCTTCTGATTCACCCTCCAGACTTCACCTTCTCCTTCTCCTTCTTCTGCTTCTTCTGATTCACCCTCCTGACTTCACCTTCTCCTTCTCCTTCTTCTACATCTTCTGATTCACCCTCCTGACTTCACCTTCTCCTTCTCCTTCTTCTAATTCTTCTGCTTCACCCTCCAGACTTCACCTTCTCCTTCTCCTTCTTCTACTTCTTCTGATTCACCCTCCAGACTTCACCTTCTCCTTCTCCTTCTTCTACTTCTTCTGATTCACCCTCCAGACTTCACCTTCTCCTTCTCCTTCTTCTACTTCTTCTGATTCACCCTCCAGACTTCACCTTCTCCTTCTCCTTCTTCTGCTTCTTCTGTTTCACCCTCCAGACTTCACCTTCTCCTTCTCCTTATTCTGCTTCTTCTGAATCACCCTCCAGACTTCTCCTTCTCCTTCTTCTGCTTCTTCTGATTCACCCTCCCGACTTCACCTTCTCCTTCTCCTTCTTCTGCTTCTTCTGATTCACCCTCCAGACTTCACCTTCTCCTTCTCCTTCTTCTACTTCTTCTGATTCACCCTCCAGACTTCACCTTCTCCTTCTCCTTCGTCTACTTCTTCTGATTCACCCTCCAGACTTCACCTTCTCCTTCTCCTTCTTCTGCTTCTTCTGATTCACCCTCCAGACTTCACCTTCTCCTTCTACTTCTTCTACTTCTTCTGATTCACCCTCCAGACTTCACCTTCTCCTTCTCTTTCTTCTGCTTCTTCTGATTCACCCTCCAGACTTCACCTTCTCCTTCTCCTTCTTCTGATTCTTCTGCTTCACCCTCCAGACTTCACCTTCTCCTTCTCCTTCTTCTGCTTCGTCTGCTTCACTCTCCTGACTTCACCTTCTCCTTCACCTTCTTCTACTTCTTCTGATTCACCCTCCAGACTTCACCTTCTCCTTCTCCTTCTTCTGCTTCTTCTGCTTCACCCTCCAGACTTCACCTTCTCCTTCTCCTTCTTCTGCTTCTTCTGCTGCGCCCTCCAGACTTCACCTTCTCCATCTCCTTCTTCTGCTTCTTCTGCTTCACCCTCCTGACTTCACCTTCTTCTTCTCCTTCTTCTACTTCTTCTGCTTCACCCCCCTGACTTCACCTGCTCCTTCTCCTTCTTCTGCTTCTTCTGATTCACCCTCCTAACTTTACCTTCTCCTTCTCCTTCTTCTGCTTCTTCTGATTCACCCTCCTGACTTCACCTTCTCCTTCTCCTTCTTCTGCTTCTTCTAATTCACCCTCCAGACTTCACCTTCTCCTTGTCCTTCTTCTGCTTCTTCTGATTCACCCTCCAGACTTCACCTTCTCCTTCTCCTTCTTCTGCTTCTTCTGATTGACCCTCCAGACCTCACCTTCTCCTTCTCCTTCTTCTACTTCTTCTGATTCACCCTCCAGACTTCATCTTCTCCTTCTCCTTCTTCTGCTTCTTCTGATTCACCCTCCAGACTTCACCTTCTCCTTCTCCTTCTTCTGCTTCTTCTGATTCACCCTCCAGACTTCACCTTCTCCTTCTCCTTCTTCTAATTCTTCTGATTCACCCTCCTGACTTCACCTTCTCCTTCTCCTTCTTCTGCTTCTTCTGCTTCACCCTCCAGACTTCACCTTCTCCTGCTCCTTCTTCTGCTTCTTCTGCTTCATCCTCCAGACTTCACCTTCTCCTTCTCCTTCTTCTGCTTCTTCTGCTTCACCCTCCTGACTTCACCTTCTCCTTCTCCTTCTTCTACTTCTTCTGATTCACCCTCCAGACTCCACCTTCTCCTTCTCCTTCTTCTGCTTCTTCTGCTTCACCCTCCAGACTTCACCTTCTCCTTCTCCTTCTTCTGCTTCTTCTGCTTCGCCCTCCAGACTTCACCTTCTCCTTCTCCATCTTCTGCTTCTTCTGCTTCACTCTCCTGACTTCAGCTTCTCCTTCTCCTTCTTCTGCTTCTTCTGATTCACCCTCCAGACTTCACCTTCTCCTTCTCCTTCTTCTGCTTCTTCTGCTTCACCTTCCAGACTTCAGCTTCTCCTTCTCCTTCTTCTGCTTCTTCTGCTGCGCCCTCCAGACTACACCTTCTCCTTCTCCTTCTTCTGCTTCTTCTGCTTCACCGTCCTGACTTCACCTTCTCCTTCTCCTTCTTCTACTTCTTCTGCTTCACCCCCCTGACTTCACCTGCTCCTTCTCCTTCTTCTGCTTCTTCTGATTCACCCTCCTAACTACACCTTCTCCTTCTCCTTCTTCTGCTTCTTCTGCTTCACCCTCCAGACTTCAACTTCTCCTGCTCCTTTTTCTGCTTCTTCTGCTTCACCCTCCAGACTTCACCTTCTCCTTCTTCTGCTTCTTCTGCTTCACCCTCCTGACTTCACCTTCTCCTTCTCCTTCTTCTACTTCTTCTGATTCACCCTCCAGACTTCACCTTCTCCTTCTCCTTCTTCTGCTTCTTCTGCTTCACCCTCCAGACTTCACCTTCTCCTTCTCCTTCTTCTGCTTCTTCTACTTCGCCCTCCAGACTTCACCTTCTCCTTCTCCATCTTCTGCTTCTTCTGCTTCACTCTCCTGACTTCACCTTCTCCTTCTCCTTCTTCTACTTCTTCTGATTCACCCTCCAGACTTCATCTTCTCCTTCTCCTTCTTCTGCTTCTTCTGCTTCACCCTCCAGACTTCAGCTTCTCCTTCTCCTTCTTCTGCTTCTTCTGCTGCGCCCTCCAGACTTCACCTTCTCCTTCTCCTTCTTCTGCTTCTTCTGCTTCACCGTCCTGACTTCACCTTCTCCTTCTCCTTCTTCTACTTCTTCTGCTTCACCCCCCTGACTTCACCTGCTCCTTCTCCTTCTTCTGCTTCTTCTGATTCACCCTCCTAACTACACCTTCTCCTTCTCCTTCTTCTGCTTTTTCTGATTCACCCTCCTGACTTCACCTTCTCCTTCTCCTTCTTCTGCTTCTTCTGATTCACCCTCCAGACTTCACCTTCTCCTTCTCCTTCTTCTGCTTCTTCTGATTCACCCTCCAGACTTCACCTTCTCCTTCTCCTTCTTCTGCTTCTTCTGATTCACCCTCCAGACTTCATCTTCTCCTTCTCCTTCTTCTGCTTCTTCTGATTCACCCTCCAGACTTCACCTTCTCCTTCTCCTTCTTCTGCTTCTTCTGATTCACCCTCCAGACTTCACCTTCTCCTTCTCCTTCTTCTACTTCTTCTGATTCACCCTCCAGACTTCACCTTCTCCTTCTCCTTCTTATACTTCTTCAGATTCACCCTACAGTCTTCACCTTCTCCTTCTCCTTCTTCTGTTTCTTCTGCTTCACCCTCCAGACTTCACCTTCTTCTTCTCTTTCTTCTGCTTCTTCTGATTCACCCTCCAGACTTCACCTTCTCCTTCTCCTACTTCTGATTCTTCTGATTCACCCTCCAGACTTCACCTTCTCCTTCTCCTTCTTCTGCTTCTTCTGATTCACCCTCCAGACTTCACCTTCTCCTTCTCCTTCTTCTACTTCTTCTGATTCACCCTCCTGACTTCACCTTCTCCTTCTCCTTCTTCTACTTCTTCTGCTTCACCCTCCAGACTTCACCTTCTCCTTCTCCTTCTTCTACTTCTTCTGATTCACCCTCCAGACTTCACCTTCTCCTTCTCCTTCTTCTGCTTCTTCTGATTCACCCTCCAGACTTCACCTTCTCCTTCTCCTTATTCTGCTTCTTCTGATTCACCCTCCAGACTTCACCTTCTCCTTCTCCTTCTTCTGCTTCTTCTGATTCACCCTCCAGACTTCAGCTTCTCCTTCTCCTTCTTCTGCTTCTTCTGATTCACCCTCCAGACTTCACCTTCTCCTTCTCCTTCTTCTGCTTCTTCTGATTCACCCTCCAGACTTCACCTTCTCCTTCTCCTTCTTCTACTCCTTCTGATTCACCCTCCAGACTTCACCTTCTCCTTCTCCTTCTTCTGCTTCTTCTGATTCACCCTCCAGACTTCACCTTCTCCTTCTCCTTATTCTGCTTCTTCTGATTCACCCTCCAGACTTCACCTTCTCCTTCTCCTTCTTCTGCTTCTTCTGATTCACCCTGCAGACTTCACCTTCTCCTTCTCCTTCTTCTGCTTCTTCTGATTCACCCTCCAGACTTCACCTTCTCCTTCTCCTTCTTCTGCTTCTTCTGATTCACCCTCCAGACTTCACCTTCTCCTTCTCCTTCTTCTACTTCTTCTGATTCACCCTCCAGACTTCACCTTCTCCTTCTCCTTCTTCTGCTTCTTCTGATTCACCCTCCAGACTTCACCTTCTCCTTCTCCTTCTTCTACTTCTTCTGCTTCACCCTCCAGACTACACCTTCTCCTTCTCCTTCTTCTACTTCTTCTGATTCACCCTCCAGACTTCACCTTCTCCTTCTCCTTCTTCTGCTTCTTCTGATTCACCCTCCAGACTTCACCTTCTCCTTCTCCTTATTCTGCTTCTTCTGATTCACCCTCCAGACTTCACCTTCTCCTTCTCCTTCTTCTGCTTCTTCTGATTCACCCTCCAGACTTCACCTTCTCCTTCTCCTTCTTCTGCTTCTTCTGATTCACCCTCCAGACTTCACCTTCTCCTTCTCCTTCTTCTACTTCTTCTGATTCACCCTCCAGACTTCACCTTCTCCTTCTCCTTCTTCTGCTTCTTCTGATTCACCCTCCTGACTTCACCTTCTCCTTCTCCTTCTTCTACATCTTCTGATTCACCCTCCTGACTTCACCTTCTCCTTCTCCTTCTTCTAATTCTTCTGCTTCACCCTCCAGACTTCACCTTCTCCTTCTCCTTCTTCTACTTCTTCTGATTCACCCTCCAGACTTCACCTTCTCCTTCTCCTTCTTCTACTTCTTCTGATTCACCCTCCAGACTTCACCTTCTACTTCTCCTTCTTCTACTTCTTCTGATTCACCCTCCAGACTTCACCTTCTCCTTCTCCTTCTTCTGCTTCTTCTGTTTCACCCTCCAGACTTCACCTTCTCCTTCTCCTTATTCTGCTTCTTCTGAATCACCCTCCAGACTTCTCCTTCTCCTTCTTCTGCTTCTTCTGATTCACCCTCCAGACTTCACCTTCTCCTTCTCCTTCTTCTGCTTCTTCTGATTCACCCTCCAGACTTCACCTTCTCCTTCTCCTTCTTCTACTTCTTCTGATTCACCCTCCAGACTTCACCTTCTCCTTCTCCTTCGTCTACTTCTTCTGATTCACCCTCCAGACTTCACCTTCTCCTTCTCCTTCTTCTGCTTCTTCTGATTCACCCTCCAGACTTCACCTTCTTCTTCTACTTCTTCTACTTCTTCTGATTCACCCTCCAGACTTCACCTTCTCCTTCTCTTTCTTCTGCTTCTTCTGATTCACCCTCCAGACTTCACCTTCTCCTTCTCCTTCTTCTGATTCTTCTGCTTCACCCTCCAGACTTCACCTTCTCCTTCTCCTTCTTCTGCTTCGTCTGCTTCACTCTCCTGACTTCACCTTCTCCTTCACCTTCTTCTACTTCTTCTGATTCACCCTCCAGACTTCACCTTCTCCTTCTCCTTCTTCTGCTTCTTCTGCTTCACCCTCCAGACTTCACCTTCTCCTTCTCCTTCTTCTGCTTCTTCTGCTGCGCCCTCCAGACTTCACCTTCTCCATCTCCTTCTTCTGCTTCTTCTGCTTCACCCTCCTGACTTCACCTTCTCCTTCTCCTTCTTCTACTTCTTCTGCTTCACCCCCCTGACTTCACCTGCTCCTTCTCCTTCTTCTGCTTCTTCTGATTCACCCTCCTAACTTTACCTTCTCCTTCTCCTTCTTCTGCTTCTTCTGATTCACCCTCCTGACTTCACCTTCTCCTTCTCCTTCTTCTGCTTCTTCTAATTCACCCTCCAGACTTCACCTTCTCCTTGTCCTTCTTCTGCTTCTTCTGATTCACCCTCCAGACTTCACCTTCTCCTTCTCCTTCTTCTGCTTCTTCTGATTGACCCTCCAGACCTCACCTTCTCCTTCTCCTTCTTCTAATTCTTCTGATTCACCCTCCTGACTTCACCTTCTCCTTCTCCTTCTTCTGCTTCTTCTGCTTCACCCTCCAGACTTCACCTTCTCCTGCTCCTTCTTCTGCTTCTTCTGCTTCATCCTCCAGACTTCACCTTCTCCTTCTCCTTCTTCTGCTTCTGCTGCTTCACCCTCCTGACTTCACCTTCTCCTTCTCCTTCTTCTACTTCTTCTGATTCACCCTCCAGACTCCACCTTCTCCTTCTCCTTCTTCTGCTTCTTCTGCTTCACCCTCCAGACTTCACCTTCTCCTTCTCCTTCTTCTGCTTCTTCTGCTTCACTCTCCTGACTTCAGCTTCTCCTTCTCCTTCTTCTGCTTCTTCTGATTCACCCTCCAGACTTCACCTTCTCCTTCTCCTTCTTCTGCTTCTTCTGCTTCACCCTCCAGACTTCAGCTTCTCCTTCTCCTTCTTCTGCTT
Source organism: Somniosus microcephalus (assembly GCF_052327205.1). Classification (NCBI taxonomy): domain Eukaryota; kingdom Metazoa; phylum Chordata; class Chondrichthyes; order Squaliformes; family Somniosidae; genus Somniosus; species Somniosus microcephalus. The sequence continues at coordinate 108,277 of NW_028225712.1, read as the reverse complement.
CTTCTGCTGCGCCCTCCAGACTACACCTTCTCCTTCTCCTTCTTCTGCTTCTTCTGCTTCACCGTCCTGACTTCACCTTCTCCTTCTCCTTCTTCTACTTCTTCTGCTTCACCCCCCTGACTTCACCTGCTCCTTCTCCTTCTTCTGCTTCTTCTGATTCACCCTCCTAACTACACCTTCTCCTTCTCCTTCTTCTGCTTCTTCTGATTCACCCTCCTGACTTCACCTTCTCCTTCTCCTTCTTCTGCTTCTTCTGATTCACCCTCCAGACTTCACCTTCTCCTTCTCCTTCTTCTGCTTCTTCTGATTCACCCTCCAGACTTCATCTTCTCCTTCTCTTTCTTCTGCTTCTTCTGATTCACCCTCCAGACTTCACCTTCTCCTTCTCCTTCTTCTGCTTCTTCTGATTCACCCTCCAGACTTCACCTTCTCCTTCTCCTTCTTCTACTTCTTCTGATTCACCCTCCAGACTTCATCTTCTCCTTCTCTTTCTTCTGCTTCTTCTGATTCACCCTCCAGACTTCACCTTCTCCTTCTCCTTCTTCTGCTTCTTCTGATTCACCCTCCAGACTTCACCTTCTCCTTCTCCTTATTCTGCTTCTTCTGATTCACCCTCCAGACTTCACCTTCTCCTTCTCCTTCTTCTGCTTCTTCTGATTCACCCTCCAGACTTCACCTTCTCCTTCTCCTTCTTCTGCTTCTTCTGATTCACCCTCCAGACTTCACCTTCTCCTTCTCCTTCTTCTACTTCTTCTGATTCACCCTCCAGACTTCACCTTCTCCTTCTCCTTCTTCTGCTTCTTCTGATTCACCCTCCTGACTTCACCTTCTCCTTCTCCTTCTTCTACATCTTCTGATTCACCCTCCTGACTTCACCTTCTCCTTCTCCTTCTTCTAATTCTTCTGCTTCACCCTCCAGACTTCACCTTCTCCTTCTCCTTCTTCTACTTCTTCTGATTCACCCTCCAGACTTCACCTTCTCCTTCTCCTTCTTCTACTTCTTCTGATTCACCCTCCAGACTTCACCTTCTACTTCTCCTTCTTCTACTTCTTCTGATTCACCCTCCAGACTTCACCTTCTCCTTCTCCTTCTTCTGCTTCTTCTGTTTCACCCTCCAGACTTCACCTTCTCCTTCTCCTTATTCTGCTTCTTCTGAATCACCCTCCAGACTTCTCCTTCTCCTTCTTCTGCTTCTTCTGATTCACCCTCCAGACTTCACCTTCTCCTTCTCCTTCTTCTGCTTCTTCTGATTCACCCTCCAGACTTCACCTTCTCCTTCTCCTTCTTCTACTTCTTCTGATTCACCCTCCAGACTTCACCTTCTCCTTCTCCTTCGTCTACTTCTTCTGATTCACCCTCCAGACTTCACCTTCTCCTTCTCCTTCTTCTGCTTCTTCTGATTCACCCTCCAGACTTCACCTTCTTCTTCTACTTCTTCTACTTCTTCTGATTCACCCTCCAGACTTCACCTTCTCCTTCTCTTTCTTCTGCTTCTTCTGATTCACCCTCCAGACTTCACCTTCTCCTTCTCCTTCTTCTGATTCTTCTGCTTCACCCTCCAGACTTCACCTTCTCCTTCTCCTTCTTCTGCTTCGTCTGCTTCACTCTCCTGACTTCACCTTCTCCTTCACCTTCTTCTACTTCTTCTGATTCACCCTCCAGACTTCACCTTCTCCTTCTCCTTCTTCTGCTTCTTCTGCTTCACCCTCCAGACTTCACCTTCTCCTTCTCCTTCTTCTGCTTCTTCTGCTGCGCCCTCCAGACTTCACCTTCTCCATCTCCTTCTTCTGCTTCTTCTGCTTCACCCTCCTGACTTCACCTTCTCCTTCTCCTTCTTCTACTTCTTCTGCTTCACCCCCCTGACTTCACCTGCTCCTTCTCCTTCTTCTGCTTCTTCTGATTCACCCTCCTAACTTTACCTTCTCCTTCTCCTTCTTCTGCTTCTTCTGATTCACCCTCCTGACTTCACCTTCTCCTTCTCCTTCTTCTGCTTCTTCTAATTCACCCTCCAGACTTCACCTTCTCCTTGTCCTTCTTCTGCTTCTTCTGATTCACCCTCCAGACTTCACCTTCTCCTTCTCCTTCTTCTGCTTCTTCTGATTGACCCTCCAGACCTCACCTTCTCCTTCTCCTTCTTCTACTTCTTCTGATTCACCCTCCAGACTTCATCTTCTCCTTCTCCTTCTTCTGCTTCTTCTGATTCACCCTCCAGACTTCACCTTCTCCTTCTCCTTCTTCTGCTTCTTCTGATTCACCCTCCAGACTTCACCTTCTCCTTCTCCTTCTTCTAATTCTTCTGATTCACCCTCCTGACTTCACCTTCTCCTTCTCCTTCTTCTGCTTCTTCTGCTTCACCCTCCAGACTTCACCTTCTCCTGCTCCTTCTTCTGCTTCTTCTGCTTCATCCTCCAGACTTCACCTTCTCCTTCTCCTTCTTCTGCTTCTTCTGCTTCACCCTCCTGACTTCACCTTCTCCTTCTCCTTCTTCTACTTCTTCTGATTCACCCTCCAGACTCCACCTTCTCCTTCTCCTTCTTCTGCTTCTTCTGCTTCACCCTCCAGACTTCACCTTCTCCTTCTCCTTCTTCTGCTTCTTCTGCTTCACTCTCCTGACTTCAGCTTCTCCTTCTCCTTCTTCTGCTTCTTCTGATTCACCCTCCAGACTTCACCTTCTCCTTCTCCTTCTTCTGCTTCTTCTGCTTCACCCTCCAGACTTCAGCTTCTCCTTCTCCTTCTTCTGCTTCTTCTGCTGCGCCCTCCAGACTACACCTTCTCCTTCTCCTTCTTCTGCTTCTTCTGCTTCACCGTCCTGACTTCACCTTCTCCTTCTCCTTCTTCTACTTCTTCTGCTTCACCCCCCTGACTTCACCTGCTCCTTCTCCTTCTTCTGCTTCTTCTGATTCACCCTCCTATCTACACCTTCTCCTTCTCCTTCTTCTGCTTCTTCTGATTCACCCTCCTGACTTCACCTTCTCCTTCTCCTTCTTCTGCTTCTTCTGATTCACCCTCCAGACTTCACCTTCTCCTTCTCCTTCTTCTGCTTCTTCTGATTCACCCTCCAGACTTCATCTTCTCCTTCTCTTTCTTCTGCTTCTTCTGATTCACCCTCCAGACTTCACCTTCTCCTTCTCCTTCTTCTGCTTCTTCTGATTCACCCTCCAGACTTCACCTTCTCCTTCTCCTTCTTCTACTTCTTCTGATTCACCCTCCAGACCTCACCTTCTCCTTCTCCTTCTTATACTTCTTCAGATTCACCCTCCAGTCTTCACCTACTCCTTCTCCTTCTTCTGTTTCTTCTGCTTCACCCTCCAGACTTCACCTTCTTCTTCTCTTTCTTCTGCTTCTTCTGATTCACCCTTCAGACTTCACCTTCTCCTTCTCCTTCTTCTGATTCTTCTGATTCACCCTCCAGACTTCACCTTCTCCTTCTCCTTCTTCTGCTTCTTCTGATTCACCCTCCTGACTTCACCTTCTCCTTCTCCTTCTTCTACTTCTTCTGATTCACCCTCCTGACTTCACCTTCTCCTTCTCCTTCTTCTACTTCTTCTGCTTCACCCTCCAGACTTCACCTTCTCCTTCTCCTTCTTCTACTTCTTCTGATTCACCCTCCAGACTTCACCTTCTCCTTCTCCTTCTTCTGCTTCTTCTGATTCACCCTCCAGACTTCACCTTCTCCTTCTCCTTATTCTGCTTCTTCTGATTCACCCTCCAGACTTCACCTTCTCCTTCTCCTTCTTCTGCTTCTTCTGATTCACCCTGCAGACTTCACCTTCTCCTTCTCCTTCTTCTGCTTCTTCTGATTCACCCTCCAGACTTCACCTTCTCCTTCTCCTTCTTATGCTTCTTCTGATTCACCCTCCAGACTTCACCTTCTCCTTCTCCTTCTTCTACTTCTTCTGATTCACCCTCCAGACTTCACCTTCTCCTTCTCCTTCTTCTGCTTCTTCTGAATCACCCTCCAGACTTCACCTTCTCCTTCTCCTTCTTCTACTTCTTCTGCTTCACCCTCCAGACTACACCTTCTCCTTCTCCTTCTTCTACTTCTTCTGATTCACCCTCCAGACTTCACCTTCTCCTTCTCCTTCTTCTGCTTCTTCTGATTCACCCTCCAGACTTCACCTTCTCCTTCTCCTTCTTCTGCTTCTTCTGATTCACCCTCCAGACTTCACCTTCTCCTTCTCCTTCTTCTGCTTCTTCTGATTCACCCTCCAGACTTCACCTTCTCCTTCTCCTTCTTCTACTTCTTCTGATTCACCCTCCAGACTTCACCTTCTCCTTCTCCTTCTTCTGCATCTTCTGATTCACCCTCCTGACTTCACCTTCTCCTTCTCCTTCTTCTACATCTTCTGATTCACCCTCCTGACTTCATCTTCTCCTTCTCCTTCTTCTACTTCTTCTGCTTCACCCTCCAGACTTCACCTTCTCCTTCTCCTTCTTCTACTTCTTCTGATTCACCCTCCAGACTTCACCTTCTCCTTCTCCTTCTTCTACTTCTTCTGATTCACCCTCCAGACTTCACCTTCTCCTTCTCCTTCTTCTGCTTCTTCTGTTTCACCCTCCAGACTTCACCTTCTCCTTCTCCTTATTCTGCTTCTTCTGAATCACCCTCCAGACTTCACCTTCTCCTTCTCCTTCTTCTGCTTCTTCTGATTCACCCTCCAGACTTCACCTTCTCCTTCTCCTTCTTCTGCTTCTTCTGATTCACCCTCCAGACTTCACCTTCTCCTTCTCCTTCTTCTACTTCTTCTGATTCACCCTCCAGACTTCACCTTCTCCATCTCCTTCTTCTGCTTCTTCTGATTCACCCTCCAGACTTCACCTTCTCCTTCTCCTTCGTCTACTTCTTCTGATTCACCCTCCAGACTTCACCTTCTCCTTCTCCTTCGTCTACTTCTTCTGATTCACCCTCCAGACTTCACCTTCTCCTTCTCCTTCTTCTGCTTCTTCTGATTCACCCTCCAGACTTCACCCTCTCCTTCTCCTTCTTCTACTTCTTCTGATTCACCCTCCAGACTTCACCTTCTCCTTCTCTTTCTTCTGCTTCTTCTGATTCACCCTCCAGACTTCACCTTCTCCTTCTCCTTCTTCTGATTCTTCTGATTCACCCTCCAGACTTCACCTTCTCCTTCTCCTTCTTATGCTTCTTCTGATTCACCCTCCTGACTTCACCTTCTCCTTCTCCTTCTTCTACATCTTCTGATTCACCCTCCTGACTTCACCTTCTCCTTCTCCTTCTTCTACTTCTTCTGCTTCACCCTCCATACTTCAGCTTCTCCTTCTCCTTCTTCTATTTCTTCTGATTCACCCTCCAGACTTCACCTTCTCCTTCTCCTTCTTCTACTTCTTCTGATTCACCCTCCAGACTTCACCTTCTCCTTCTCCTTCTTCTACTTCTTCTGATTCACCCTCCAGACTTCACCTTCTCCTTCTCCTTCTTCTGCTTCTTCTGATTCACCCTCCAGACTTCACCTTCTCCTTCTCCTTATTCTGCTTCTTCTGAATCACCCTCCAGACTTCACCTTCTCCTTCTCCTTCTTCTGCTTCTTCTGATTCACCCTCCAGACTTCACCTTCTCCTTCTCCTTCTTCTGCTTCTTCTGATTCACCCTCCAGACTTCACTTTCTCCTTCTCCTTCTTCTACTTCTTCTGATTCACCCTCCAGACTTCACCTTCTCCATCTCCTTCTTCTGCTTCTTCTGATTCACCCTCCAGACTTCACCTTCTCCTTCTCCTTCGTCTACTTCTTCTGATTCACCCTCCAGACTACACCTTCTCCTTCTCCTTCTTCTACTTCTTCTGATTCACCCTCCAGACTTCACCTTCTCCTTCTCCTTCTTCTGTTTCTTCTGATTCACCCTCCAGACTTCACCTTCTCCTTCTCCTTCTTCTACTACTTCTGATTCACCCTCCAGACTTCACCTTCTCCTTCTCCTTCTTCTACTTCTTCTGATTCAACCTCCAGACTTCATCTACTCCTTCTCCTTCTTCTGCTTCTTCTGATTCACCCTCCAGACTTCACCTTCTCCTTCTCCTTCTTCTGCTTCTTCTGATTCACCCTCCAGACTTCACCTTCTCCTTCTCCTTCTTCTACTTCTTCTGATTTACCCTCCAGACTTCACCTTCTCCTTCTCCTTCTTCTACTTCTTCTGATTCACCCTCCAGTCTTCACCTTCTCCTTCTCCTTCTTCTGTTTCTTCTGCTTCACCCTCCAGACTTCACCTTCTCCTTCTCTTTCTTCTGCTTCTTCTGATTCACCCTCCAGACTTCACCTTCTCCTTCTCCTTCTTCTGATTCTTCTGATTCACCCTCCAGACTTCACCTTCTCCTTCTCCTTCTTCTGCTTCTTCTGATTCACCCTCCTGACTTCACCTTCTCCTTCTCCTTCTTCTACTTCTTCTGATTCACCCACCTGACTTCACCTTCTCCTTCTCCTTCTTCTACTTCTTCTGCTTCACCCTCCAGACTTCACCTTCTCCTTCTCCTTCTTCTACTTCTTCTGATTCACCCTCCAGACTTCACCTTCTCCTTCTCCTTCTTCTGCTTCTTCTGATTCACCCTCCAGACTTCACCTTCTCCATCTCCTTCTTCTGCTTCTTCTGATTCACCCTCCAGACTTCACCTTCTCCTTCTCCTTCCTCTACTTCTTCTGATTCACCCTCCAGACTTCACCTTCTCCTTCTCCTTCTTCTGCTTCTTCTGATACACCCTCCAGACTTCACCTTCTCCTTCTCCTTCTTCTACTTCTTCTGATTCACCCTCCAGACTTCACCTTCTCCTTCTCTTTCTTCTGCTTCTTCTGATTCACCCTCCAGACTTCACCTTCTCCTTCTCCTTCTTCTGATTCTTCTGATTCACCCTCCAGACTTCACCTTCTCCTTCTCCTTCTTCTGCTTCTTCTGATTCACCCTCCTGACTTCACCTTCTCCTTCTCTTTCTTCTACTTCTTCTGCTTCACCCTCCAGACTTCAGCTTCTCCTTCTCCTTCTTCTACTTCTTCTGATTCACCCTCCAGACTTCACCTTCTCCTTCTCCTTCTTCTACTTCTTCTGATTCACCCTCCAGACTTCACCTTCTCCTTCTCCTTCTTCTCCTTCTTCTGATTCGCCCTCCAGACTTCACCTTCTCCTTCTCCTTCTTCTGCTTCTTCTGATTCACCCTCCAGACTTCACCTTCTCCTTCTCCTTATTCTGCTTCTTCTGAATCACCCTCCAGACTTCACCTTCTCCTTCTCCTTCTTCTGCTTCTTCTGATTCACCCTCCAGACTTCACCTTCTCCTTCTCCTTCTTCTGCTTCTTCTGATTCACCCTCCAGACATCACCTTCTCCTTCTCCTTCTTCTACTTCTTCTGATTCACCCTCCAGACTTCACCTTCTCCATCTCCTTCTTCTGCTTCTTCTGATTCACCCTCCAGACTTCACCTTCTCCTTCTCCTTCGTCTACTTCTTCTGATTCACCCTCCAGACTACACCTTCTCCTTCTCCTTCTTCTACTTCTTCTGATTCACCCTCCAGACTTCACCTTCTCCTTCTCCTTCTTCTGTTTCTTCTGATTCACCCTCCAGACTTCACCTTCTCCTTCTCCTTCTTCTACTTCTTCTGATTCACCCTCCAGACTTCACCTTCTCCTTCTCCTTCTTCTACTTCTTCTGATTCGCCCTCCAGACTTCACCTTCTCCTTCTCCTTCTTCTACTTCTTCTGTTTCACCCTCCAGACTTCACCTTCTCCTTCTCCTTCTTCTGCTTCTTCTGATTCACCCTCCAGACTTCACCTTCTCCTTCTCCTTATTCTGCTTCTTCTGAATCACCCTCCAGCCTTCACCTTCTCCTTCTCCTTCTTCTGCTTCTTCTGATTCACCCTCCAGACTTCACCTTCTCCTTCTCCTTCTTCTGCTTCTTCTGATTCACCCTCCAGACTTCACCTTCTCCTTCTCCTTCTTCTACTTCTTCTGATTCACCCTCCAGGCTTCACCTTCTCCATCTCCTTCTTCTGCTTCTTCTGATTCACCCTCCAGACTTCACCTTCTCCTTCTCCTTCGTCTACTTCTTCTGATTCACCCTCCAGACTACACCTTCTCCTTCTCCTTCTTCTACTTCTTCTGATTCACCCTCCAGACTTCACCTTCTCCTTCTCCTTCTTCTGTTTCTTCTGATTCACCCTCCAGACATCACCTTCTCCTTCTCCTTCTTCTACTTCTTCTGATTCAACCTCCAGACTTCATCTTCTCCTTTTCCTTCTTCTGCTTCTTCTGATTCACCCTCCAGACTTCACCTTCTCCTTCTCCTTCTTCTGCTTCTTCTGATTCACCCTCCAGACTTCACCTTCTCCTTCTCCTTCTTCTACTTCTTCTGATTCACCCTCCAGACTTCACCTTCTCCTTCTCCTTCTTCTACTTCTTCTGATTCACCCTCCAGTCTTCACCTTCTCCTTCTCCTTCTTCTGTTTCTTCTGCTTCACCCTCCAGACTTCACCTTCTCCTTCTCTTTCTTCTGCTTCTTCTGATTCACCCTCCAGAATTCATCTTCTCCTTTCCTTCTTCTGATTCTTCTGATTCACCCTCCAGACTTCACCTTCTCCTTCTCCTTCTTCTGCTTCTTCGGATTCACCCTCCTGACTTCACCTTCTCCTTCTCCTTCTTCTACTTCTTCTGATTCACCCACCTGACTTCACCTTCTCCTTCTCCTTCTTCTACTTCTTCTGCTTCACCCTCCAGACTTCACCTTCTCCTTCTCCTTCTTCTACTTCTTCTGATTCACCCTCCAGACTTCACCTTCTCCTTCTCCTTCTTCTGCTTCTTCTGATTCACCCTCCAGACTTCACCTTCTCCATCTCCTTCTTCTGCTTCTTCTGATTCACCCTCCAGACTTCACCTTCTCCTTCTCCTTCGTCTACTTCTTCTGATTCACCCTCCAGACTTCACCTTCTCCTTCTCCTTCTTCTGCTTCTTCTGATTCACCCTCCAGACTTCACCTTCTCCTTCTCCTTCTTCTACTTCTTCTGATTCACCCTCCAGACTTCACCTTCTCCTTCTCTTTCTTCTGCTTCTTCTGATTCACCCTCCAGACTTCACCTTCTCCTTCTCCTTCTTCTGATTCTTCTGATTCACCCTCCAGACTTCACCTTCTCCTTCTCCTGCTTCTTCTGATTCACCCTCCTGACTTCACCTTCTCCTTCTCCTTCTTCTACATCTTCTGATTCACCCTCCTCACTTCACCTTCTCCTTCTCCTTCTTCTACTTCTTCTGCTTCACCCTCCAGACTTCAGCTTCTCCTTCTCCTTCTTCTACTTCTTCTGATTCACCCTCCAGACTTCACCTTCTCCTTCTCCTTCTTCTACTTCTTCTGATTCACCCTCCAGACTTCACCTTCTCCTTCTCCTTCTTCTACTTCTTCTGATTCACCCTCCAGACTTCACCTTCTCCTTCTCCTTCTTCTGCTTCTTCTGATTCACCCTCCAGACTTCACCTTCTCCTTCTCCTTATTCTGCTTCTTCTGAATCACCCTCCAGACTTCACCTTCTCCTTCTCCTTCTTCTGCTTCTTCTGATTCACCCTCCAGACTTCACCTTCTCCTTCTCCTTCTTCTGCTTCTTCTGATTCACCCTCCAGACTTCACCTTCTCCTTCTCCTTCTTCTACTTCTTCTGATTCACCCTCCAGACTTCACCTTCTCCATCTCCTTCTTCTGCTTCTTCTGATTCACCCTCCAGACTTCACCTTCTCCTTCTCCTTCGTCTACTTCTTCTGATTCACCCTCCAGACTACACCTTCTCCTTCTCCTTCTTCTACTTCTTCTGATTCACCCTCCAGACTTCACCTTCTCCTTCTCCTTCTTCTGTTTCTTCTGATTCACCCTCCAGACTTCACCTTCTCCTTCTCCTTCTTCTACTACTTCTGATTCACCCTCCAGACTTCACCTTCTCCTTCTCCTTCTTCTACTTCTTCTGATTCACCCTCCAGACTTCATCTTCTCCTTCTCCTTCTTCTGCTTCTTCTGATTCACCCTCCAGACTTCACCTTCTCCTTCTCCTTCTTCTGCTTCTTCTGATTCACCCTCCAGACTTCACCTTCTCCTTCTCCTTCTTCTACTTCTTCTGATTCACCCTCCAGACTTCACCTTCTCCTTCTCCTTCTTCTACTTCTTCTGATTCACCCTCCAGTCTTCACCTTCTCCTTCTCCTTCTTCTGTTTCTTCTGCTTCACCCTCCAGACTTCACCTTCTCCTTCTCTTTCTTCTGCTTCTTCTGATTCACCCTCCAGACTTCACCTTCTCCTTCTCCTTCTTCTGATTCTTCTGATTCACCCTCCAGACTTCACCTTCTCCTTCTCCTTCTTCTGCTTCTTCTGATTCACCCTCCTGACTTCACCTTCTCCTTCTCCTTCTTCTACTTCTTCTGATTCACCCACCTGACTTCACCTTCTCCTTCTCCTTCTTCTACTTCTTCTGCTTCACCCTCCAGACTTCACCTTCTCCTTCTCCTTCTTCTACTTCTTCTGATTCACCCTCCAGACTTCACCTTCTCCTTCTCCTTCTTCTGCTTCTTCTGATTCACCCTCCAGACTTCACCTTCTCCTTCTCCTTATTCTGCTTCTTCTGATTCACCCTCCAGACTTCACCTTCTCCTTCTCCTTATTCTGCTTCTTCTGATTCACCCTCCAGACTTTACCTTCTCCTTCTCCTTCCTCTGCTTCTTCTGATTCACCCTCCAGACTTCACCTTCTCCTTCTCCTTCTTCTGATTCTTCTGATTCACCCTCCAGACTTCACCTACTCCTTCTCCATCTTCTGCTTCTTCCGATTCACCCTCCTGACTTCACCTTCTCCTTCTCCTTCTTCTACTTCTTCTGATTCACCCTCCTGACTTCACCTTCTCCTTCTCCATCTTCTAATTCTTCTGCTTCACCCTCCAGACTTCAACTTCTCCTTCTCCTTCTTCTACTTCTTCTGATTCACCCTCCAGACTTCACCTTCTCCTTCTCCTTCTTCTGCTTCTTCTGATTCACCCTCCAGACTTCACCTTCTCCTTCTCCTTATTCTGCTTCTTCTGATTCACCCTCCAGACTTCACCTTCTCCTTCTCCTTCTTCTGCTTCTTCTGATTCACCCTGCAGACTTCACCTTCTCCTTCTCCTTCTTCTGCTTCTTCTGATTCACCCTCCAGACTTCACCTTCTCCTTCTCCTTCTTCTGCTTCTTCTGATACACCCTCCAGACTTCACCTTCTCCTTCTCCTTCTTCTACTTCTTCTGATTCACCCTCCAGACTTCACCTTCTCCTTCTCTTTCTTCTGCTTCTTCTGATTCACCCTCCAGACTTCACCATCTCCTTCTCCTTCTTCTGATTCTTCTGATTCACCCTCCAGACTTCACCTTCTCCTTCTCCTTCTTCTGCTTCTTCTGATTCACGCTCCTGACTTCACCTTCTCCTTCTCCTTCTTCTACTTCTTCTGATTCACCCTCCTGACTTCACCTTCTCCTTCTCCTTCTTCTACTTCTTCTGCTTCACCCTCCAGACTTCACCTTCTCCTTCTCCTTCTTCTACTTCTTCTGATTCACCCTCCAGACTTGACCTTCTCCTTTTCCTTCTTCTACTTCTTCTGATTCACCCTCCAGACTTCACCTTCTCCTTCTCCTTCTTCTGCTTCTTCTGCTTCACCGTCCTGACTTCACCTTCTCCTTCTCCTTCTTCTACTTCTTCTGCTTCATCCCCCTGACATCACCTGCTCCTTCTCCTTCTTCTACTTCTTCTGATTCACCCTCCAGTCTTCACCTTCTCCTTCTCCTTCTTCTGTTTCTTCTGCTTCACCCTCCAGACTTCACCTTCTCCTTCTCTTTCTTCTGCTTCTTCTGATTCACCCTCCAGACTTCACCTTCTCCTTCTCCTTCTTCTGATTCTTCTGATTCACCCTCCAGACTTCACCTTCTCCTTCTCCTTCTTCTGCTTCTTCTGATTCACCCTCCTGACTTCACCTTCTCCTTCTCCTTCTTCTACTTCTTCTGATTCACCCACCTGACTTCACCTTCTCCTTCTCCTTCTTCTCCTTCTTCTGCTTCACCCTCCAGACTTCACCTTCTCCTTCTCCTTCTTCTACTTCTTCTGATTCACCCTCCAGACTTCACCTTCTCCTTCTCCTTCTTCTGCTTCTTCTGATTCACCCTCCAGACTTCACCTTCTCCTTCTCCTTATTCTGCTTCTTCTGATTCACCCTCCAGACTTCACCTTCTCCTTCTCCTTATTCTGCTTCTTCTGATTCACCCTCCAGACTTTACCTTCTCCTTCTCCTTCCTCTGCTTCTTCTGATTCACCCTCCAGACTTCACCTTCTCCTTCTCCTTCTTCTGATTCTTCTGATTCACCCTCCAGACTTCACCTACTCCTTCTCCATCTTCTGCTTCTTCCGATTCACCCTCCTGACTTCACCTTCTCCTTCTCCTTCTTCTACTTCTTCTGATTCACCCTCCTGACTTCACCTTCTCCTTCTCCATCTTCTAATTCTTCTGCTTCACCCTCCAGACTTCAACTTCTCCTTCTCCTTCTTCTACTTCTTCTGATTCACCCTCCAGACTTCACCTTCTCCTTCTCCTTCTTCTGCTTCTTCTGATTCACCCTCCAGACTTCACCTTCTCCTTCTCCTTATTCTGCTTCTTCTGATTCACCCTCCAGACTTCACCTTCTCCTTCTCCTTCTTCTGCTTCTTCTGATTCACCCTGCAGACTTCACCTTCTCCTTCTCCTTCTTCTGCTTCTTCTGATTCACCCTCCAGACTTCACCTTCTCCTTCTCCTTCTTCTGCTTCTTCTGATACACCCTCCAGACTTCACCTTCTCCTTCTCCTTCTTCTACTTCTTCTGATTCACCCTCCAGACTTCACCTTCTCCTTCTCTTTCTTCTGCTTCTTCTGATTCACCCTCCAGACTTCACCATCTCCTTCTCCTTCTTCTGATTCTTCTGATTCACCCTCCAGACTTCACCTTCTCCTTCTCCTTCTTCTGCTTCTTCTGATTCACGCTCCTGACTTCACCTTCTCCTTCTCCTTCTTCTACTTCTTCTGATTCACCCTCCTAACTTCACCTTCTCCTTCTCCTTCTTCTACTTCTTCTGCTTCACCCTCCAGACTTCACCTTCTCCTTCTCCTTCTTCTACTTCTTCTGATTCACCCTCCAGACTTGACCTTCTCCTTTTCCTTCTTCTACTTCTTCTGATTCACCCTCCAGACTTCACCTTCTCCTTCTCCTTCTTCTGCTTCTTCTGCTTCACCGTCCTGACTTCACCTTCTCCTTCTCCCTCTTCTACTTCTTCTGCTTCATCCCCCTGACATCACCTGCTCCTTCTCCTTCTTCTGCTTCTTCTGATTCACCCTCCTAACTTCACCTTCTCCTTCTCCTTCTTCTGCTTCTTCTGATTCACCCTCCTGACTTCACCTTCTCCTTCTCCTTCTTCTGCTTCTTCTGATTCACCCTCCAGACTTCACCTTCTCCTTCTCCTTCTTCTGCTTCTTCTGATTCACCCTCCAGACTTCACCTTCTCCTTCTCCTTCTTCTGCTTCTTCTGATTCACCCTCCAGACTACACCTTCTCCTTCTCCTTCTTCTACTTCTTCTGATTCACCCTCCAGACTTCACCTTCTCCTTCTCCTTCTACTGTTTCTTCTGATTCACCCGCCAGACTTCACCTTCTCCTTCTCCTTCTTCTGCTTCTTCTGATTCACCCTCCAGACTTCACCTTCTCCTTCTCCTTCTTCTGCTTCTTCTGATTCACCCTCCAGACCTCACCTTCTTCTTCTCCTTCTTCTACTTCTTCTGATTCAACCTCCAGACTTCATCTTCTCCTTCTCCTTCTTCTGCTTCTTCTGATTCACCCTCCAGACTTCACCTTCTCCTTCTCCTTCTTCTGCTTCTTCTGATTCACCCTCCAGACTTCACCTTCTCCTTCTCCTTCTTCTACTTCTTCTGATTCACCCTCCAGACTTCACCTTCTCCTTCTCCTTCTTCTACTTCTTCTGATTCACCCTCCAGTCTTCACCTTCTCCTTCTCCTTCTTCTGTTTCTTCTGCTTCACCCTCCAGACTTCACCTTCTCCTTCTCTTTCTTCTGCTTCTTCTGATTCACCCTCCAGACTTCACCTTCTCCTTCTCCTTCTTCTGATTCTTCTGATTCACCCTGCAGACTTCACCTTCTCCTTCTCCTTCTTCTGCTACTTCTGATTCACCCTCCTGATTTCACCTTCTCCTTCTCCTTCTTCTACTTCTTCTGATTCACCCTCCTGACTTCACCTTCTCCTTCTCCTTCTTCTGCTTCACCCTCCAGACTTCACCTTCTCCTTCTCCTTCTTCTACTTCTTCTGATTCACCCTCCAGACTTCACCTTCTCCTTCTCCTTCTTCTGCTTCTTCTGATTCACCCTCCAGACTTCACCTTCTCCTTCTCCTTATTCTGCTTCTTCTCATTCACCCTCCAGACTTCACCTTCTCCTTCTCCTTCTTCTGCTTCTTCTGATTCACCCTCCAGACTTCACCTTCTCCTTCTACTTCTTCTGCTTCTTCTGATTCACCCTCCAGACTTCACCTTCTCCTTCTCCTTCCTCTGCTTCTTCTGATTCACCCTCCAGACTTCACCTTCTCCTTCTCCTTCTTCTACATTTTCTGATTCACCCTCCAGACTTCACCATCTCCTTCTCTTTCTTCTGCTTCTTCTGATTCACCCTCCAGACTTCACATTCTCCTTCTCCTTCTTCTGATTCTTCTGATTCACCCTCCAGACTTCACCTTCTCCTTCTTCTGCTTCTTCTGATTCACCCTCCTGACTTCACCTTCTTCTTCTCCTTCTTCTACTTCTTCTGATTCACCCTCCTGACTTCACATTCTCCTTCTCCTTCTTCTAATTCTTCTGCTTCACCCTCCAGACTTCACCTTCTCCTTCTCCTTCTTCTACTTCTTCTGATTCAACCTCCAGACTTCACCTTCTCCTTCTCCTTCTTCTACTTCTTCTGATTCACCCTCCAGACTTCACCTTCTCCTTCTCCTTCTTCTACTTCTTCTGATTCACCCTCCAGACTTCACCTTCTCCTTCTCCTTCTTCTGTTTCTTCTGATTCACCGTCCAGACTTCACCTTCTCCTTCTCCTTCTTCTACTACTTCTGATTCACCCTCCAGACTTCACCTTCTCCTTCTCCTTCTTCTACTTCTTCTGATTCACCCTCCAGACTTCATCTTCTCCTTCTCCTTCTTCTGCTTCTTCTGATTCACCCTCCAGACTTCACCTTCTCCTTCTCCTTCTTCTGCTTCTTCTGATTCACCCTCCAGACTTCACCTTCTCCTTCTCCTTCTTCCACTTCTTCTGATTCACCCTCCAGTCTTCACCTTCTCCTTCTCCTTCTTCATTTTCTTCTGCTTCACCCTCCAGACTTCACCTTCTCCTTCTCTTTCTTCTGCTTCTTCTGATTCACCCTCCAGACTTCACCTTCTCCTTCTCCTTCTTCTGATTCTTCTGATTCACCCTCCAGACTTCACCTTCTCCTTCTCCTTCTTCTGCTTCTTCTGATTCACCCTCCTGACTTCACCTTCTCCTTCTCCTTCTTCTACTTCTTCTGATTCACCCTCCTGACTTCACCTTCTCCTTCTCCTTCTTCTACTTCTTCTGCTTCACCCTCCAGACTTCACCTTCTCGTTCTCCTTCTTCTACTTCTTCTGATTCACCCTCCAGACTTCATCTTCTCCTTCTCCTTCTTCTGCTTCTTCTGATTCACCCTCCAGACTTCACCTTCTCCTTCTCCTTATTCTGCTTCTTCTGATTCACCCTCCAGACTTCACCTTCTCCTTCTCCTGATTCTGCTTCTTCTGATTCACCCTCCAGACTTCACCTTCTCCTTCTCCTTCTTCTACTTCTTCTGCTTCACCCTCCAGACTTCACCTTCTCCTTCTCCTTCTTCTACTTCTTCTGATTCACCCTCCTGACTTCACCTTCTCCTTCTCCTTCTTCTACTTCTTCTGCTTCACCCTCCAGACTTCACCTTCTCCTTCTCCTTCTTCTACTTCTTCTGATTCACCCTCCAGACTTCACCTTCTCCTTCTTCTGCTTCTTCTGATTCACCCTCCATACTTCACCTTCACTTCTCCTTATTCTGCTTCTTCTGATTCACCCTCCAGACTTCAACTTCTCCTTCTCCTTCTTCTGCTTCTTCTGATTCACCCTCCAGACTTCACCTTCTCCTTCTCCTTCTTCTGCTTCTTCTGATTCACCCTCCAGACTTCACCTTCTACTTCTCCTTCTTCTACTTCTTCTGATTCACCCTCCAGACTTCACCTTCTCCTTCTCCTTCTTCTGCTTCTTCTGATTCACCCTCCAGACCTCACCTTCTTCTTCTCCTTCTTCTACTTCTTCTGATTCACCCTCCAGACTTCATCTTCTCCTTCTCCTTCTTCTGCTTCTTCTGATTCACCCTCCAGACTTCACCTTCTCCTTCTCCTTCTTCTGCTTCTTCTGATTCACCCTCCAGACTTCACCTTCTCCTTCTCCTTCTTCTACTTCTTCTGATTCACCCTCCAGACTTCACCTTCTCCTTCTCCTTCTTCTACTTCTTCTGATTCACCCTCCAGTCTTCACCTTCTCCTTCTCCTTCTTCTGTTTCTTCTGCTTCACCCTCCAGACTTCACCTTCTCCTTCTCTTTCTTCTGCTTCTTCTGATTCACCCTCCAGACTTCACCTTCTCCTTCTCCTTCTTCTGATTCTTCTGATTCACCCTACAGACTTCACCTTCTCCTTCTCCTTCTTCTGCTACTTCTGATTCACCCTCCTGATTTCACCTTCTCCTTCTCCTTCTTCTACTTCTTCTGATTCACCCTCCTGACTTCACCTTCTCCTTCTCCTTCTTCTGCTTCACCCTCCAGACTTCACCTTCTCCTTCTCCTTCTTCTACTTCTTCTGATTCACCCTCCAGACTTCACCTTCTCCTTCTCCTTCTTCTGCTTCTTCTGATTCACCCTCCAGACTTCACCTTCTCCTTCTCCTTCTTCTACTTCTTCTGCTTCACCCTCCAGACTTCACCTTCTCCTTCTCTTTCTTCTGCTTCTTCTGATTCACCCTCCAGACTTCACCTTCTCCTTCTCCTTCTTCTGATTCTTCTGATTCACCCTACAGACTTCACCTTCTCCTTCTCCTTCTTCTGCTACTTCTGATTCACCCTCCTGATTTCACCTTCTCCTTCTCCTTCTTCTACTTCTTCTGATTCACCCTCCTGACTTCACCTTCTCCTTCCCCTTCTTCTGCTTCACCCTCCAGACTTCACCTTCTCCTTCTCCTTCTTCTACTTCTTCTGATTCACCCTCCAGACTTCACCTTCTCCTTCTCCTTCTTCTGCTTCTTCTGATTCACCCTCCAGACTTCACCTTCTCCTTCTCCTTATTCTGCTTCTTCTCATTCACCCTCCAGACTTCACCTTCTCCTTCTCCTTCTTCTGCTTCTTCTGATTCACCCTCCAGACTTCACCTTCTCCTTCTACTTCTTCTGCTTCTTCTGATTCACCCTCCAGACTTCACCTTCTCCTTCTCCTTCCTCTGCTTCTTCTGATTCACCCTCCAGACTTCACCTTCTCCTTCTCCTTCTTCTACTTTTTCTGATTCACCCTCCAGACTTCACCATCTCCTTCTCTTTCTTCTGCTTCTTCCGATTCACCCTCCAGACTTCACATTCTCCTTCTCCTTCTTCTGATTCTTCTGATTCACCCTCCAGACTTCACCTTCTCCTTCTTCTGCTTCTTCTGATTCACCCTCCTGACTTCACCTTCTCCTTCTCCTTCTTCTACTTCTTCTGATTCACCCTCCTGACTTCACATTCTCCTTCTCCTTCTTCTACTTCTTCTGCTTCACCCTCCAGACTTCACCTTCTCCTTCTCCTTCTTCTACTTCTTCTGATTCAACCTCCAGACTTCACCTTCTCCTTCTCCTTCTTCTACTTCTTCTGATTCACCCTCCAGACTTCACCTTCTCCTTCTCCTTCTTCTACTTCTTCTGAATCACCCTCCAGACTTCACCTTCTCCTTCTCCTTCTTCTGTTTCTTCTGATTCACCGTCCAGACTTCACCTTCTCCTTCTCCTTCTTCTACTACTTCTGATTCACCCTCCAGACTTCACCTTCTCCTTCTCCTTCTTCTACTTCTTCTGATTCACCCTCCAGACTTCATCTTCTCCTTCTCCTTCTTCTGCTTCTTCTGATTCACCCTCCAGACTTCACCTTCTCCTTCTCCTTCTTCTGCTTCTTCTGATTCACCCTCCAGACTTCACCTTCTCCTTCTCCTTCTTCTACTTCTTCTGCTTCATCACCCTGACATCACCTGCTCCTTCTCCTTCTTCTGCTTCTTCTGATTCACCCTCCTAACTTTAGCTTCTCCTTCTCCTTCTTCTGCTTCTTCTGATTCACCCTCCTTACTTCACCTTCTCCTTCTCCTTCTTCTGCTTCTTCTGATTCACCCTCCAGACTTCACCTTCTCCTTCTCCTTCTTCTGCTTCTTCTGATTCACCCTCCAGACTTCACCTTCTCCTTCTCCTTCTTCTGCTTCTTCTGATTCACCCTCCAGACTACACCTTCTCCTTCTCCTTCTTCTACTTCTTCTGATTCACCCTCCAGACTTCACCTTCTCCTTCTCCTTCTTCTGTTTCTTCTGATTCACCCGCCAGACTTCACCTTCTCCTTCTCCTTCTTCTGCTTCTTCTGATTCCCCCTCCAGACTTCACCTTCTCCTTCTCCTTCTTCTGCTTCTTCTGATTCACCCTCCAGACCTCACCTTCTTCTTCTCCTTCTTCTACTTCTTCTGATTCACCCTCCAGACTTCATCTTCTCCTTCTCCTTCTTCTGCTTCTTCTGATTCACCCTCCAGACTTCACCTTCTCCTTCTCCTTCTTCTGCTTCTTCTGATTCACCCTCCAGACTTCACCTTCTCCTTCTCCTTCTTCTACTTCTTCTGATTCACCCTCCAGACTTCACCTTCTCCTTCTCCTTCTTCTACTTCTTCTGATTCACCCTCCAGTCTTCACCTTCTCCTTCTCCTTCTTCTGTTTCTTCTGCTTCACCCTCCAGACTTCACCTTCTCCTTCTCTTTCTTCTGCTTCTTCTGATTCACCCTCCAGACTTCACCTTCTCCTTCTCCTTCTTCTGATTCTTCTGATTCACCCTACAGACTTCACCTTCTCCTTCTCCTTCTTCTGCTACTTCTGATTCACCCTCCTGATTTCACCTTCTCCTTCTCCTTCTTCTACTTCTTCTGATTCACCATCCTGACTTCACCTTCTCCTTCTCCTTCTTCTGCTTCACCCTCCAGACTTCACCTTCTCCTTCTCCTTCTTCTACTTCTTCTGATTCACCCTCCAGACTTCACCTTCTCCTTCTCCTTCTTCTGCTTCTTCTGATTCACCCTCCAGACTTCACCTTCTCCTTCTCCTTATTCTGCTTCTTCTCATTCACCCTCCAGACTTCACCTTCTCCTTCTCCTTCTTCTGCTTCTTCTGATTCACCCTCCAGACTTCACCTTCTCCTTCTACTTCTTCTGCTTCTTCTGATTCACCCTCCAGACTTCACCTTCTCCTTCTCCTTCCTCTGCTTCTTCTGATTCACCCTCCAGACTTCACCTTCTCCTTCTCCTTCTTCTACTTTTTCTGATTCACCCTCCAGACTTCACCATCTCCTTCTCTTTCTTCTGCTTCTTCTGATTCACCCTCCAGACTTCACATTCTCCTTCTCCTTCTTCTGATTCTTCTGATTCACCCTCCAGACTTCACCTTCTCCTTCTTCTGCTTCTTCTGATTCACCCTCCTGACTTCACCTTCTCCTTCTCCTTCTTCTACTTCTTCTGATTCACCCTCCTGACTTCACATTCTCCTTCTCCTTCTTCTACTTCTTCTGCTTCACCCTCCAGACTTCACCTTCTCCTTCTCCTTCTTCTACTTCTTCTGATTCAACCTCCAGACTTCACCTTCTCCTTCTCCTTCTTCTACTTCTTCTGATTCACCCTCCAGACTTCACCTTCTCCTTCTCCTTCTTCTACTTCTTCTGATTCACCCTCCAGACTTCACCTTCTCCTTCTCCTTCTTCTGTTTCTTCTGATTCACCGTCCAGACTTCACCTTCTCCTTCTCCTTCTTCTACTACTTCTGATTCACCCTCCAGACTTCACCTTCTCCTTCTCCTTCTTCTACTTCTTCTGATTCACCCTCCAGACTTCATCTTCTCCTTCTCCTTCTTCTGCTTCTTCTGATTCACCCTCCAGACTTCACCTTCTCCTTCTCCTTCTTCTGCTTCTTCTGATTCACCCTCCAGACTTCACCTTCTCCTTCTCCTTCTTCTACTTCTTCTGATTCACCCTCCAGACTTCACCTTCTCCTTCTCCTTCTTCCACTTCTTCTGATTCACCCTCCAGTCTTCACCTTCTCCTTCTCCTTCTTCTTTTTCTTCTGCTTCACCCTCCAGACTTCACCTTCTCCTTCTCTTTCTTCTGCTTCTTCTGATTCACCCTCCAGACTTCACCTTCTCCTTCTCCTTCTTCTGATTCTTCTGATTCACCCTCCAGACTTCACCTTCTCCTTCTCCTTCTTCTGCTTCTTCTGATTCACCCTCCTGACTTCACCTTCTCCTTCTCCTTCTTCTACTTCTTCTGATTCACCCTCCTGACTTCACCTTCTCCTTCTCCTTCTTCTACTTCTTCTGCTTCACCCTCCAGACTTCACCTTCTCCTTCTCCTTCTTCTGTTTCTTCTGATTCACCGTCCAGACTTCACCTTCTCCTTCTCCTTCTTCTACTACTTCTGATTCACCCTCCAGACTTCACCTTCTCCTTCTCCTTCTTCTACTTCTTCTGATTCACCCTCCAGACTTCATCTTCTCCTTCTCCTTCTTCTGCTTCTTCTGATTCACCCTCCAGACTTCACCTTCTCCTTCTCCTTCTTCTGCTTCTTCTGATTCACCCTCCAGACTTCACCTTCTCCTTCTCCTTCTTCTACTTCTTCTGATTCACCCTCCAGACTTCACCTTCTCCTTCTCCTTCTTCCACTTCTTCTGATTCACCCTCCAGTCTTCACCTTCTCCTTCTCCTTCTTCTTTTTCTTCTGCTTCACCCTCCAGACTTCACCTTCTCCTTCTCTTTCTTCTGCTTCTTCTGATTCACCCTCCAGACTTCACCTTCTCCTTCTCCTTCTTCTGATTCTTCTGATTCACCCTCCAGACTTCACCTTCTCCTTCTCCTTCTTCTGCTTCTTCTGATTCACCCTCCTGACTTCACCTTCTCCTTCTCCTTCTTCTACTTCTTCTGATTCACCCTCCTGACTTCACCTTCTCCTTCTCCTTCTTCTACTTCTTCTGCTTCACCCTCCAGACTTCACCTTCTCCTTCTCCTTCTTCTACTTCTTCTGATTCACCCTCCAGACTTCATCTTCTCCTTCTCCTTCTTCTGCTTCTTCTGATTCACCCTCCAGACTTCACCTTCTCCTTCTCCTTATTCTGCTTCTTCTGATTCACCCTCCAGACTTCACCTTCTCCTTCTCCTGATTCTGCTTCTTCTGATTCACCCTCCAGACTTCACCTTCTCCTTCTCCTTCTTCTGCTTCTTCTGATTCACCCTCCTGACTTCACCTTCTCCTTCTCCTTCTTCTACTTCTTCTGATTCACCCTCCTGACTTCACCTTCTCCTTCTCCTTCTTCTACTTCTTCTGCTTCACCCTCCAGACTTCACCTTCTCCTTCTCCTTCTTCTACTTCTTCTGATTCACCCTCCAGACTTCACCTTCTCCTTCTCCTTCTTCTGCTTCTTCTGATTCACCCTCCATACTTCACCTTCACTTCTCCTTATTCTGCTTCTTCTGATTCACCCTCCAGACTTCAACTTCTCCTTCTCCTTCTTCTGCTTCTTCTGATTCACCCTCCAGACTTCACCTTCTCCTTCTCCTTCTTCTGCTTCTTCTTATTCACCCTCCAGACTTCACCTTCTCCTTCTCCTTCTTCTACTTCTTCTGATTCACCCTCCAGACTTCACCTTCTCCTTCTCCTTCTTCTGCTTCTTCTGATTCACCCTCCAGACCTCACCTTCTTCTTCTCCTTCTTCTACTTCTTCTGATTCACCCTCCAGACTTCATCTTCCCCTTCTCCTTCTTCTGCTTCTTCTGATTCACCCTCCAGACTTCACCTTCTCCTTCTCCTTCTTCTGCTTCTTCTGATTCACCCTCCAGACTTCACCTTCTCCTTCTCCTTCTTCTACTTCTTCTGATTCACCCTCCAGACTTCACCTTCTCCTTCTCCTTCTTCTACTTCTTCTGATTCACCCTCCAGTCTTCACCTTCTACTTCTCCTTCTTCTGTTTCTTCTGCTTCACCCTCCAGACTTCACCTTCTCCTTCTCTTTCTTCTGCTTCTTCTGATTCACCTCCAGACTTCACCTTCTCCTTCTCCTTCTTCTGATTCTTCTGATTCACCCTACAGACTTCACCTTCTCCTTCTCCTTCTTCTGCTACTTCTGATTCACCCTCCTGATTTCACCTTCTCCTTCTCCTTCTTCTACTTCTTCTGATTCACCCTCCTGACTTCACCTTCTCCTTCTCCTTCTTCTGCTTCACCCTCCAGACTTCACCTTCTCCTTCTCCTTCCTTCTACTTCTTCTGGTTCACCCTCCAGACTTCACCTTCTCCTTCTCCTTCTTCTGCTTCTTCTGATTCACCCTCCAGACTTCACCTTCTCCTTCTCCTTCTTCTACTTTTTCTGATTCACCCTCCAGACTTCACCATCTCCTTCTCTTTCTTCTGCTTCTTCTGATTCACCCTCCAGACTTCACATTCTCCTTCTCCTTCTTCTGATTCTTCTGATTCACCCTCCAGACTTCACCTTCTCCTTCTTCTGCTTCTTCTGATTCACCCTCCTGACTTCACCTTCTCCTTCTCCTTCTTCTACTTCTTCTGATTCACCCTCCTGACTTCACATTCTCCTTCTCCTTCTTCTACTTCTTCTGCTTCACCCTCCAGACTTCACCTTCTCCTTCTCCTTCTTCTACTTCTTCTGATTCAACCTCCAGACTTCACCTTCTCCTTCTCCTTCTTCTACTTCTTCTGATTCACCCTCCAGACTTCACCTTCTCCTTCTCCTTCTTCTACTTCTTCTGATTCACCCTCCAGACTTCACCTTCTCCTTCTCCTTCTTCTGTTTCTTCTGATTCACCGTCCAGACTTCACCTTCTCCTTCTCCTTCTTCTACTACTTCTGATTCACCCTCCAGACTTCACCTTCTCCTTCTCCTTCTTCTACTTCTTCTGATTCACCCTCCAGACTTCATCTTCTCCTTCTCCTTCTTCTGCTTCTTCTGATTCACCCTCCAGACTTCACCTTCTCCTTCTCCTTCTTCTGCTTCTTCTGATTCACCCTCCAGACTTCACCTTCTCCTTCTCCTTCTTCTACTTCTTCTGATTCACCCTCCAGACTTCACCTTCTCCTTCTCCTTCTTCCACTTCTTCTGATTCACCCTCCAGTCTTCACCTTCTCCTTCTCCTTCTTCTTTTTCTTCTGCTTCACCCTCCAGACTTCACCTTCTCCTTCTCTTTCTTCTGCTTCTTCTGATTCACCCTCCAGACTTCACCTTCTCCTTCTCCTTCTTCTGATTCTTCTGATTCACCCTCCAGACTTCACCTTCTCCTTCTCCTTCTTCTGCTTCTTCTGATTCACCCTCCTGACTTCACCTTCTCCTTCTCCTTCTTCTACTTCTTCTGATTCACCCTCCTGACTTCACCTTCTCCTTCTCCTTCTTCTACTTCTTCTGCTTCACCCTCCAGACTTCACCTTCTCCTTCTCCTTCTTCTGTTTCTTCTGATTCACCGTCCAGACTTCACCTTCTCCTTCTCCTTCTTCTACTACTTCTGATTCACCCTCCAGACTTCACCTTCTCCTTCTCCTTCTTCTACTTCTTCTGATTCACCCTCCAGACTTCATCTTCTCCTTCTCCTTCTTCTGCTTCTTCTGATTCACCCTCCAGACTTCACCTTCTCCTTCTCCTTCTTCTGCTTCTTCTGATTCACCCTCCAGACTTCACCTTCTCCTTCTCCTTCTTCTACTTCTTCTGATTCACCCTCCAGACTTCACCTTCTCCTTCTCCTTCTTCCACTTCTTCTGATTCACCCTCCAGTCTTCACCTTCTCCTTCTCCTTCTTCTTTTTCTTCTGCTTCACCCTCCAGACTTCACCTTCTCCTTCTCTTTCTTCTGCTTCTTCTGATTCACCCTCCAGACTTCACCTTCTCCTTCTCCTTCTTCTGATTCTTCTGATTCACCCTCCAGACTTCACCTTCTCCTTCTCCTTCTTCTGCTTCTTCTGATTCACCCTCCTGACTTCACCTTCTCCTTCTCCTTCTTCTACTTCTTCTGATTCACCCTCCTGACTTCACCTTCTCCTTCTCCTTCTTCTACTTCTTCTGCTTCACCCTCCAGACTTCACCTTCTCCTTCTCCTTCTTCTACTTCTTCTGATTCACCCTCCAGACTTCATCTTCTCCTTCTCCTTCTTCTGCTTCTTCTGATTCACCCTCCAGACTTCACCTTCTCCTTCTCCTTATTCTGCTTCTTCTGATTCACCCTCCAGACTTCACCTTCTCCTTCTCCTGATTCTGCTTCTTCTGATTCACCCTCCAGACTTCACCTTCTCCTTCTCCTTCTTCTGCTTCTTCTGATTCACCCTCCTGACTTCACCTTCTCCTTCTCCTTCTTCTACTTCTTCTGATTCACCCTCCTGACTTCACCTTCTCCTTCTCCTTCTTCTCTGCTTCACCCTCCAGACTTCACCTTCTCCTTCTCCTTCTTCTACTTCTTCTGATTCACCCTCCAGACTTCACCTTCTCCTTCTCCTTCTTCTGCTTCTTCTGATTCACCCTCCATACTTCACCTTCACTTCTCCTTATTCTGCTTCTTCTGATTCACCCTCCAGACTTCAACTTCTCCTTCTCCTTCTTCTGCTTCTTCTGATTCACCCTCCAGACTTCACCTTCTCCTTCTCCTTCTTCTGCTTCTTCTTATTCACCCTCCAGACTTCACCTTCTCCTTCTCCTTCTTCTACTTCTTCTGATTCACCCTCCAGACTTCACCTTCTCCTTCTCCTTCTTCTGCTTCTTCTGATTCACCCTCCAGACCTCACCTTCTTCTTCTCCTTCTTCTACTTCTTCTGATTCACCCTCCAGACTTCATCTTCCCCTTCTCCTTCTTCTGCTTCTTCTGATTCACCCTCCAGACTTCACCTTCTCCTTCTCCTTCTTCTGCTTCTTCTGATTCACCCTCCAGACTTCACCTTCTCCTTCTCCTTCTTCTACTTCTTCTGATTCACCCTCCAGACTTCACCTTCTCCTTCTCCTTCTTCTACTTCTTCTGATTCACCCTCCAGTCTTCACCTTCTACTTCTCCTTCTTCTGTTTCTTCTGCTTCACCCTCCAGACTTCACCTTCTCCTTCTCTTTCTTCTGCTTCTTCTGATTCACCCTCCAGACTTCACCTTCTCCTTCTCCTTCTTCTGATTCTTCTGATTCACCCTACAGACTTCACCTTCTCCTTCTCCTTCTTCTGCTACTTCTGATTCACCCTCCTGATTTCACCTTCTCCTTCTCCTTCTTCTACTTCTTCTGATTCACCCTCCTGACTTCACCTTCTCCTTCTCCTTCTTCTGCTTCACCCTCCAGACTTCACCTTCTCCTTCTCCTTCTTCTACTTCTTCTGATTCACCCTCCAGACTTCACCTTCTCCTTCTCCTTCTTCTGCTTCTTCTGATTCACCCTCCAGACTTCACCTTCTCCTTCTCCTTCTTCTACTTCTTCTGATTCACCCTCCAGACTTCACCTTCTCCTTCTCCTTCTTCTACTTCTTCTGATTCACCCTCCGGTCTTCACCTTCTCCTTCTCCTTCTTCTGTTTCTTCTGCTTCACCCTCCAGACTTCACCTTCTCCTTCTCCTTCTTCTGCTTCTTCTGATTCACCCTCCATACTTCACCTTCACTTCTCCTTATTCTGCTTCTTCTGATTCACCCTCCAGACTTCAACTTCTCCTTCTCCTTCTTCTGCTTCTTCTGATTCACCCTCCAGACTTCACCTTCTCCTTCTCCTTCTTCTGCTTCTTCTTATTCACCCTCCAGACTTCACCTTCTCCTTCTCCTTCTTCTACTTCTTCTGATTCACCCTCCAGACTTCACCTTCTCCTTCTCCTTCTTCTGCTTCTTCTGATTCACCCTCCAGACCTCACCTTCTTCTTCTCCTTCTTCTACTTCTTCTGATTCACCCTCCAGACTTCATCTTCCCCTTCTCCTTCTTCTGCTTCTTCTGATTCACCCTCCAGACTTCACCTTCTCCTTCTCCTTCTTCTGCTTCTTCTGATTCACCCTCCAGACTTCACCTTCTCCTTCTCCTTCTTCTACTTCTTCTGATTCACCCTCCAGACTTCACCTTCTCCTTCTCCTTCTTCTACTTCTTCTGATTCACCCTCCAGTCTTCACCTTCTACTTCTCCTTCTTCTGTTTCTTCTGCTTCACCCTCCAGACTTCACCTTCTCCTTCTCTTTCTTCTGCTTCTTCTGATTCACCCTCCAGACTTCACCTTCTCCTTCTCCTTCTTCTGATTCTTCTGATTCACCCTACAGACTTCACCTTCTCCTTCTCCTTCTTCTGCTACTTCTGATTCACCCTCCTGATTTCACCTTCTCCTTCTCCTTCTTCTACTTCTTCTGATTCACCCTCCTGACTTCACCTTCTCCTTCTCCTTCTTCTGCTTCACCCTCCAGACTTCACCTTCTCCTTCTCCTTCTTCTACTTCTTCTGATTCACCCTCCAGACTTCACCTTCTCCTTCTCCTTCTTCTGCTTCTTCTGATTCACCCTCCAGACTTCACCTTCTCCTTCTCCTTCTTCTACTTCTTCTGATTCACCCTCCAGACTTCACCTTCTCCTTCTCCTTCTTCTACTTCTTCTGATTCACCCTCCGGTCTTCACCTTCTCCTTCTCCTTCTTCTGTTTCTTCTGCTTCACCCTCCAGACTTCACCTTCTCCTTCTCTTTCTTCTGCTTCTTCTGATTCACCCTCCAGACTTCACCTTCTCCTTCTCCTTCTTCTGATTCTTCTGATTCACCCTACAGACTTCACCTTCTCCTTCTCCTTCTTCTGCTACTTCTGATTCACCCTCCTGATTTCACCTTCTCCTTCTCCTTCTTCTACTTCTTCTGATTCACCCTCCTGACTTCACCTTCTCCTTCTCCTTCTTCTGCTTCACCCTCCAGACTTCACCTTCTCCTTCTCCTTCTTCTACTTCTTCTGATTCACCCTCCAGACTTCACCTTCTCCTTCTCCTTCTTCTGCTTCTTCTGATTCACCCTCCAGACTTCACCTTCTCCTTCTCCTTATTCTGCTTCTTCTCATTCACCCTCCAGACTTCACCTTCTCCTTCTCCTTCTTCTGCTTCTTCTGATTCACCCACCAGACTTGACCTTCTCATTCTACTTCTTCTGCTTCTTCTGATTCACCCTCCAGACTTCACCTTCTCCTTCTCCTTCTTCTACTTCTTCTGATTCACCCTCCTGACTTCACATTCTCCTTCTCCTTCTTCTACTTCTTCTGCTTCACCCTCCAGACTTCACCTTCTCCTTCTCCTTCTTCTACTTCTTCTGATTCAACCTCCAGACTTCACCTTCTCCTTCTCCTTCTTCTACTTCTTCTGATTCACCCTCCAGACTTCACCTTCTCGTTCTCCTTCTTCTACTTCTTCTGATTCACCCTCCAGACTTCACCTTCTCCTTCTCCTTCTTCTGTTTCTTCTGATTCACCGTCCAGACTTCACCTTCTCCTTCTCCTTCTTCTACTACTTCTGATTCACCCTCCAGACTTCACCTTCTCCTTCTCCTTCTTCTACTTCTTCTGATTCACCCTCCAGACTTCATCTTCTCCTTCTCCTTCTTCTGCTTCTTCTGATTCACCCTCCAGACTTCACCTTCTCCTTCTCCTTCTTCTGCTTCTTCTGATTCACCCTCCAGTCTTCACCTTCTCCTTCTTCTTTTTCTTCTGCTTCACCCTCCAGACTTCACCTTCTCCTTCTCTTTCTTCTGCTTCTTCTGATTCACCCTCCAGACTTCACCTTCTCCTTCTTCTGATTCTTCTGATTCACCCTCCAGACTTCACCTTCTCCTTCTCCTTCTTCTGCTTCTTCTGATTCACCCTCCTGACTTCACCTTCTCCTTCTCCTTCTTCTACTTCTTCTGATTCACCCTCCTGACTTCACCTTCTCCTTCTCCTTCTTCTACTTCTTCTGCTTCACCCTCCAGACTTCACCTTCTCCTTCTCCTTCTTCTACTTCTTCTGATTCACCCTCCAGACTTCATCTTCTCCTTCTCCTTCTTCTGCTTCTTCTGATTCACCCTCCAGACTTCACCTTCTCCTTCTCCTTATTCTGCTTCTTCTGATTCACCCTCCAGACTTCACCTTCTCCTTCTCCTGATTCTGCTTCTTCTGATTCACCCTCCAGACTTCACCTTCTCCTTCTCCTTCTTCTGCTTCTTCTGATTCACCCTCCTGACTTCACCTTCTCCTTCTCCTTCTTCTACTTCTTCTGATTCACCCTCCTGACTTCACCTTCTACTTCTCCTTCTTCTACTTCTTCTGCTTCACCCTCCAGACTTCACCTTCTCCTTCTCCTTCTTCTACTTCTTCTGATTCACCCTCCAGACTTCACCTTCTCCTTCTCCTTCTTCTGCTTCTTCTGATTCACCCTCCATACTTCACCTTCACTTCTCCTTATTCTGATTCTTCTGATTCACCCTCCAGACTTCAACTTCTCCTTCTCCTTCTTCTGCTTCTTCTGATTCACCCTCCAGACTTCACCTTCTCCTTCTCCTTCTTCTGCTTCTTCTGATTCACCCTCCAGACTTCACCTTCTCCTTCTCCTTCTTCTGCTTCTTCTGATTCACCCTCCAGACTTCACCTTCTCCTTCTCCTTCTTCTACTTCTTCTGATTCACCCTCCAGACTTCACCTTCTCCTTCTCTTTCTTCTGCTTCTTCTGATTCACCCTCCAGATTTCATCTCCTCCTTCTTCTTCTTCTGCTTCTTCTGATTCACCCTCCAGACTTCACCTTCTCCTTCTCCTTCTTCTGCTTCTTCTGATTCACCCTCCAGACTTCACCTTCTCCTTCTCCTTCTTCTGCTTCTTCTGATTCACCCTCCAGACTTCACCTTCTCCTTCTCCTTCTTCTACTTCTTCTGATTCACCCTCCAGACCTCACCTTCTCCTTCTCCTTCTTCTACTTCTTCTGATTCACCCTCCAGATTTCATCTTCTCCTTCTCCTTCTTCTGCTTCTTCTGATTCACCCTCCAGACTTCACCTTCTCCTTCTCCTTCTTCTGCTTCTTCTGATTCACCCTCCTGACTTCACCTTCTCCTTCTCCTTCTTCTACTTCTTCTGATTCACCCTCCTGACTTCACCTTCTCCTTCTCCTTCTTCTACTTCTTCTGCTTCACCCTCCAGACTTCACCTTCTCCTTCTCCTTCTTCTACTTCTTCTGATTCACCCTCCAGACTTGACCTTCTCCTTCTCCTTCTTCTACTTCTTCTGATTCACCCTCCAGACTTCACCTTCTCCTTCTCCTTCTTCTGCTTCTTCTGCTTCACCGTCCTGACTTCACCTTCTCCTTCTCCTTCTTCTACTTCTTCTGCTTCATCCCCCTGACATCACCTGCTCCTTCTCCTTCTTCTGCTTCTTCTGATTCACCCTCCTAACTTCACCTTCTCCTTCTCCTTCTTCTGCTTCTTCTGATTCACCCTCCTGACTTCACCTTCTCCTTCTCCTTCTTCTGCTTCTTCTGATTCACCCTCCAGACTTCACCTTCTCCTTCTCTTTCTTCTGCTTCTTCTGATTCACCCTCCAGACTTCACCTTCTCCTTCTCCTTCTTCTGATTCTTCTGATTCACCCTCCAGACTTCACCTTCTCCTTCTCCTTCTTCTGCTTCTTCTGATTCACCCTCCTGACTTCACCTTCTCCTTCTCCTTCTTCTACTTCTTCTGATTCACCCTCCTGACTTCACCTTCTCCTTCTCCTTCTTCTACTTCTTCTGCTTCACCCTCCGGACTTCACCTTCTCCTTCTCCTTCTTCTACTTCTTCTGATTCACCCTCCAGACTTGACCTTCTCCTTCTCCTTCTTCTACTTATTCTGATTCACCCTCCAGACTTCACCTTCTCCTTCTCCTTCTTCTGCTTCTTCTGCTTCACCGTCCTGACTTCACCTTCTCCTTCTCCTTCTTCTACTTCTTCTGCTTCATCCCGCTGACATCACCTGCTCCTTCTCCTTCTTCTGCTTCTTCTGATTCACCCTCCTGACTTCACCTTCTCCTTCTCCTTCTTCTGCTTCTTCTGATTCACCCTCCAGACTTCACCTTCTCCTTCTCCTTCTTCTGCTTCTTCTGATTCACCCTCCAGATTTCACCTTCTCCTTCTCCTTCTTCTGATTCTTCTGATTCACCCTCCAGACTTCACCTTCTCCTTCTCCTTCTTCTGCTTCTTCTGATTCAACCTCCTGACCTCACCTTCTCCTTCTCCTTCTTCTACTTCTTCTGATTCACCCTCCTGACTTCACCTTCTCCTTCTCCTTCTTCTACTTCTTCTGCTTCACCCTCCAGACTTCACCTTCTCCTTCTCCTTCTTCTGCTTCTTCTGATTCACCCTCCAGACTTCTCCTTCTCCTTCTCCTTCTTCTGCTTCTTCTGATTCACCCTCCAGACTTCACCTTCTCCTTCTCCTTCTTCTGCTTCTTCTGATTCACCCTCCAGACTTCACCTTCTCCTTCTCCTTCTTCTACTTCTTCTGATTCACCCTCCAGACTTCACCTTCTCCATTTCCTTCTTCTGCTTCTTCTGATTCACACTCCAGACTTCACCTTCTCCTTCTGCTTCGTCTACTTCTTCTGATTGACCCTCCAGACTACACCTTCTCCTTCTCCTTCTTCTACTTCTTCTGATTCACCCTCCTGACTTCACCTTCTCCTTCTCCTTCTTCTACTTCTTCTGCTTCACCCTCCAGACTTCACCTTCTCCTTCTCCTTCTTCTACTTCTTCTGATTCACCCTCCAGACTTCATCTTCTCCTTCTTCTTCTTCTGCTTCTTCTGATTCACCCTCCAGACTTCACCTTCTTCTTCTCCTTATTCTGCTTCTTCTGATTCACCCTCCAGACTTCACCTTCTCCTTCTCCTTATTCTGCTTCTTCTGATTCACCCTCCAGACTTCACCTTCTCCTTCTCCTGATTCTGCTTCTTCTGATTCACCCTCCAGACTTCACCTTCTCCTTCTCCTTCTTCTACTTCTTCTGCTTCACCCTCCAGACTTCACCTTCTCCTTCTCCTTCTTCTACTTCTTCTGATTCACCCTCCAGACTTCACATTCTCCTTCTCCTTCTTCTGCTTCTTCTGATTCACCCTCCATACTTCACCTTCACTTCTCCTTCTTCTACTTCTTCTGATTCACCCTCCAGACTTCACCTTCTCCTTCTCCTTCTTCTACTTCTTCTGATTCACCCTCCAGTCTTCACCTTCTCCTTCTCCTTCTTCTGTTTCTTCTGCTTCACCCTCCAGACTTCACGTTCTCCTTCTCTTTCTTCTGCTTCTTCTGATTCACCCTCCAGACTTCACCTTCTCCTTCTCCTTCTTCTACTTCTTCTGCTTCACCCTCCGGACTTCACCTTCTCCTTCTCCTTCTTCTACTTCTTCTGATTCACCCTCCAGACTTGACCTTCTCCTTCTCCTTCTTCTACTTATTCTGATTCACCCTCCAGACTTCACCTTCTCCTTCTCCTTCTTCTGCTTCTTCTGCTTCACCGTCCTGACTTCACCTTCTCCTTCTCCTTCTTCTACTTCTTCTGCTTCATCCCGCTGACATCACCTGCTCCTTCTCCTTCTTCTGCTTCTTCTGATTCACCCTCCTAACTTCACCTTCTACTTCTCCTTCTTCTGCTTCTTCTGATTCACCCTCCTGACTTCACCTTCTCCTTCTCCTTCTTCTGCTTCTTCTGATTCACCCTCCAGACTTCACCTTCTCCTTCTCCTTCTTCTGCTTCTTCTGATTCACCCTCCAGACTTCACCTTCTCCTTCTCCTTCTTCTGCTTCTTCTGATTCAACCTCCTGACCTCACCTTCTCCTTCTCCTTCTTCTACTTCTTCTGATTCACCCTCCTGACTTCACCTTCTCCTTCTCCTTCTTCTACTTCTTCTGCTTCACCCTCCAGACTTCACCTTCTCCTTCTCCTTCTTCTGCTTCTTCTGATTCACCCTCCAGACTTCTCCTTCTACTTCTCCTTCTTCTGCTTCTTCTGATTCACCCTCCAGACTTCACCTTCTCCTTCTCCTTCTTCTGCTTCTTCTGATTCACCCTCCAGACTTCACCTTCTCCTTCTCCTTCTTCTACTTCTTCTGATTCACCCTCCAGACTTCACCTTCTCCATTTCCTTCTTCTGCTTCTTCTGATTCACCCTCCAGACTTCACCTTCTCCTTCTGCTTCGTCTACTTCTTCTGATTGACCCTCCAGACTACACCTTCTCCTTCTCCTTCTTCTACTTCTTCTGATTCACCCTCCTGACTTCACCTTCTCCTTCTCCTTCTTCTACTTCTTCTGCTTCACCCTCCAGACTTCACCTTCTCCTTCTCCTTCTTCTACTTCTTCTGATTCACCCTCCAGACTTCATCTTCTCCTTCTTCTTCTGCTTCTTCTGATTCACCCTCCAGACTTCACCTTCTTCTTCTCCTTATTCTGCTTCTTCTGATTCACCCTCCAGACTTCACCTTCTCCTTCTCCTTATTCTGCTTCTTCTGATTCACCCTCCAGACTTCACCTTCTCCTTCTCCTGATTCTGCTTCTTCTGATTCACCCTCCAGACTTCACCTTCTCCTTCTCCTTCTTCTACTTCTTCTGCTTCACCCTCCAGACTTCACCTTCTCCTTCTCCTTCTTCTACTTCTTCTGATTCACCCTCCAGACTTCACATTCTCCTTCTCCTTCTTCTGCTTCTTCTGATTCACCCTCCATACTTCACCTTCACTTCTCCTTCTTCTACTTCTTCTGATTCACCCTCCAGACTTCACCTTCTCCTTCTCCTTCTTCTACTTCTTCTGATTCACCCTCCAGTCTTCACCTTCTCCTTCTCCTTCTTCTGTTTCTTCTGCTTCACCCTCCAGACTTCACCTTCTCCTTCTCTTTCTTCTGCTTCTTCTGATTCACCCTCCAGACTTCACCTTCTCCTTCTCCTTCTTCTGATTCTTCTGATTCACCCTCCAGACTTCACCTTCTCCTTCTCCTTCTTCTGCTACTTCTGATTCACCCTCCTGATTTCACCTTCTCCTTCTCCTTCTTCTACTTCTTCTGATTCACCCTCCTGACTTCACCTTCTCCTTCTCCTTCTTCTGCTTCACCCTCCAGACTTCACCTTCTCCTTCTCCTTCTTCTACTTCTTCTGATTCACCCTCCAGACTTCACCTTCTCCTTCTCCTTCTTCTGCTTCTTCTGATTCACCCTCCAGACTTCACCTTCTCCTTCTCCTTCTTCTACTTCTTCTGATTCACCCTCCAGACTTCACCTTCTCCTTCTCCTTCTTCTACTTCTTCTGATTCACCCTCCAGTCTTCACCTTCTCCTTCTCCTTCTTCTGTTTCTTCTGCTTCACCCTCCAGAATTCACCTTCTCCTTCTCTTTCTTCTGCTTCTTCTGATTCACCCTCCAGACTTCACCTTCTCCTTGTCCTTCTTCTGATTCTTCTGATTCACCCTACAGACTTCAGCTTCTCCTTCTCCTTCTTCTGCTACTTCTGATTCACCCTCCTGATTTCACCTTCTCCTTCTCCTTCTTCTACTTCTTCTGATTCACCCTCCTGACTTCACCTTCTCCTTCTCCTTCTTCTGCTTCACCCTCCAGACTTCACCTTCTCCTTCTCCTTCTTCTACTTCTTCTGATTCACCCTCCAGACTTCACCTTCTCCTTCTCCTTCTTCTGCTTCTTCTGATTCACCCTCCAGACTTCACCTTCTCCTTCTCCTTATTCTGCTTCTTCTCATTCACCCTCCAGACTTCACCTTCTCCTTCTCCTTCTTCTGCTTCTTCTGATTCACCCTCCAGACTTCACCTTCTCCTTCTACTTCTTCTGCTTCTTCTGATTCACCCTCCAGACTTCACCTTCTCCTTCTCCTTCCTCTGCTTCTTCTGATTCACCCTCCAGACTTCACCTTCTCCTTCTCCTTCTTCTACTTTTTCTGATTCACCCTCCAGACTTCACCATCTCCTTCTCTTTCTTCTGCTTCTTCTGATTCACCCTCCAGACTTCACATTCTCCTTCTCCTTCTTCTGATTCTTCTGATTCACCCTCCAGACTTCACCTTCTCCTTCTTCTGCTTCTTCTGATTCACCCTCCTGACTTCACCTTCTCCTTCTCCTTCTTCTACTTCTTCTGATTCACCCTCCTGACTTCACATTCTCCTTCTCCTTCTTCTACTTCTTCTGCTTCACCCTCCAGACTTCACCTTCTCCTTCTCCTTCTTCTACTTCTTCTGATTCAACCTCCAGACTTCACCTTCTCCTTCTCCTTCTTCTACTTCTTCTGATTCACCCTCCAGACTTCACCTTCTCCTTCTCCTTCTTCTACTTCTTCTGATTCACCCTCCAGACTTCACCTTCTCCTTCTACTTCTTCTGTTTCTTCTGATTCACCGTCCAGACTTCACCTTCTCCTTCTGCTTCTTCTACTACTTCTGATTCACCCTCCAGACTTCACCTTCTCCTTCTCCTTCTTCTACTTCTTCTGATTCACCCTCCAGACTTCATCTTCTCCTTCTCCTTCTTCTGCTTCTTCTGATTCACCCTCCAGACTTCACCTTCTCCTTCTCCTTCTTCTGCTTCTTCTGATTCACCCTCCAGACTTCACCTTCTCCTTCTCCTTCTTCTACTTCTTCTGATTCACCCTCCAGACTTCACCTTCTCCTTCTCCTTCTTCCACTTCTTCTGATTCACCCTCCAGTCTTCACCTTCTCCTTCTCCTTCTTCTTTTTCTTCTGCTTCACCCTCCAGACTTCAGCTTCTCCTTCTCTTTCTTCTGCTTCTTCTGATTCACCCTCCAGACTTCACCTTCTCCTTCTCCTTCTTCTGATTCTTCTGATTCACCCTCCAGACTTCACCTTCTACTTCTCCTTCTTCTGCTTCTTCTGATTCACCCTCCTGACTTCACCTTCTCCTTCTCCTTCTTCTACTTCTTCTGATTCACCCTCCTGACTTCACCTTCTCCTTCTCCTTCTTCTACTTCTTCTGCTTCACCCTCCAGACTTCACCTTCTCCTTCTCCTTCTTCTACTTCTTCTGATTCACCCTCCAGACTTCATCTTCTCCTTCTCCTTCTTCTGCTTCTTCTGATTCACCCTCCAGACTTCACCTTCTCCTTCTCCTTATTCTGCTTCTTCTGATTCACCCTCCAGACTTCACCTTCTCCTTCTCCTGATTCTGCTTCTTCTGATTCACCCTCCAGACTTCACCTTCTCCTTCTCCTTCTTCTGCCTCTTCTGATTCACCCTCCTGACTTCACCTTCTCCTTCTCCTTCTTCTACTTCTTCTGATTCACCCTCCTGACTTCACCTTCTCCTTCTCCTTCTTCTACTTCTTCTGCTTCACCCTCCAGACTTCACCTTCTCCTTCTCCTTCTTCTACTTCTTCTGATTCACCCTCCAGACTTCACCTTCTCCTTCTCCTTCTTCTGCTTCTTCTGATTCACCCTCCATACTTCACCTTCACTTATCCTTATTCTGCTTCTTCTGATTCACCCTCCAGACTTCAACTTCTCCTTCTCCTTCTTCTGCTTCTTCTGATTCACCCTCCAGACTTCACCTTCTCCTTCTCCTTCTTCTGCTTCTTCTGATTCACCCTCCAGACTTCACCTTCTCCTTCTCCTTCTTCTGCTTCTTCTGATTCACCCTCCAGACTTCACCTTCTCCTTCTCCTTCTTCTACTTCTTCTGATTCACCCTCCAGACTTCACCTTCTCCTTCTCTTTCTTCTGCTTCTTCTGATTCACCCTCCAGATTTCATCTTCTCCTTCTCCTTCTTCTGCTTCTTCTGATTCACCCTCCAGACTTCACCTTCTCCTTCTCCTTCTTCTGCTTCTTCTGATTCACCCTCCAGACTTCACCTTCTCCTTCTCCTTCTTCTGCTTCTTCTGATTCACCCTCCAGACTTCACCTTCTCCTTCTCCTTCTTCTACTTCTTCTGATTCACCCTCCAGACCTCACCTTCTCCTTCTCCTTCTTCTACTTCTTCTGATTCACCCTCCAGATTTCATCTTCTCCTTCTCCTTCTTCTGCTTCTTCTGATTCACCCTCCAGACTTCACCTTCTCCTTCTCCTTCTTCTGCTTCTTCTGATTCACCCTCCTGACTTCACCTTCTCCTTCTCCTTCTTCTACTTCTTCTGATTCACCCTCCTGACTTCACCTTCTCCTTCTCCTTCTTCTACTTCTTCTGCTTCACCCTCCAGACTTCACCTTCTCCTTCTCCTTCTTCTACTTCTTCTGATTCACCCTCCAGACTTGACCTTCTCCTTCTCCTTCTTCTACTTCTTCTGATTCACCCTCCAGACTTCACCTTCTCCTTCTCCTTCTTCTGCTTCTTCTGCTTCACCGTCCTGACTTCACCTTCTCCTTCTCCTTCTTCTACTTCTTCTGCTTCATCCCCCTGACATCACCTGCTCCTTCTCCTTCTTCTGCTTCTTCTGATTCACCCTCCTAACTTCACCTTCTCCTTCTCCTTCTTCTGCTTCTTCTGATTCACCCTCCTGACTTCACCTTCTCCTTCTCCTTCTTCTGCTTCTTCTGATTCACCCTCCAGACTTCACCTTCTCCTTCTCTTTCTTCTGCTTCTTCTGATTCACCCTCCAGACTTCACCTTCTCCTTCTCCTTCTTCTGATTCTTCTGATTCACCCTCCAGACTTCACCTTCTCCTTCTCCTTCTTCTGCTTCTTCTGATTCACCCTCCTGACTTCACCTTCTCCTTCTCCTTCTTCTACTTCTTCTGATTCACCCTCCTGACTTCACCTTCTCCTTCTCCTTCTTCTACTTCTTCTGCTTCACCCTCCGGACTTCACCTTCTCCTTCTCCTTCTTCTACTTCTTCTGATTCACCCTCCAGACTTGACCTTCTCCTTCTCCTTCTTCTACTTATTCTGATTCACCCTCCAGACTTCACCTTCTCCTTCTCCTTCTTCTGCTTCTTCTGCTTCACCGTCCTGACTTCACCTTCTCCTTCTCCTTCTTCTACTTCTTCTGCTTCATCCCGCTGACATCACCTGCTCCTTCTCCTTCTTCTGCTTCTTCTGATTCACCCTCCTAACTTCACCTTCTCCTTCTCCTTCTTCTGCTTCTTCTGATTCACCCTCCTGACTTCACCTTCTCCTTCTCCTTCTTCTGCTTCTTCTGATTCACCCTCCAGACTTCACCTTCTCCTTCTCCTTCTTCTGCTTCTTCTGATTCACCCTCCAGACTTCACCTTCTCCTTCTCCTTCTTCTGATTCTTCTGATTCACCCTCCAGACTTCACCTTCTCCTTCTCCTTCTTCTGCTTCTTCTGATTCAACCTCCTGACCTCACCTTCTCCTTCTCCTTCTTCTACTTCTTCTGATTCACCCTCCTGACTTCACCTTCTCCTTCTCCTTCTTCTACTTCTTCTGCTTCACCCTCCAGACTTCACCTTCTCCTTCTCCTTCTTCTGCTTCTTCTGATTCACCCTCCAGACTTCTCCTTCTCCTTCTCCTTCTTCTGCTTCTTCTGATTCACCCTCCAGACTTCACCTTCTCCTTCTCCTTCTTCTGCTTCTTCTGATTCACCCTCCAGACTTCACCTTCTCCTTCTCCTTCTTCTACTTCTTCTGATTCACCCTCCAGACTTCACCTTCTCCATTTCCTTCTTCTGCTTCTTCTGATTCACCCTCCAGACTTCACCTTCTCCTTCTGCTTCGTCTACTTCTTCTGATTGACCCTCCAGACTACACCTTCTCCTTCTCCTTCTTCTACTTCTTCTGATTCACCCTCCTGACTTCACCTTCTCCTTCTCCTTCTTCTACTTCTTCTGCTTCACCCTCCAGACTTCACCTTCTCCTTCTCCTTCTTCTGCTTCTTCTGATTCACCCTCCAGACTTCACCTTCTCCTTCTCTTTCTTCTGCTTCTTCTGATTCACCCTCCAGACTTCACCTTCTCCTTCTCCTTCTTCTGATTCTTCTGATTCACCCTCCAGACTTCACCTTCTCCTTCTCCTTCTTCTGCTTCTTCTGATTCACCCTCCTGACTTCACCTTCTCCTTCTCCTTCTTCTACTTCTTCTGATTCACCCTCCTGACTTCACCTTCTCCTTCTCCTTCTTCTACTTCTTCTGCTTCACCCTCCGGACTTCACCTTCTCCTTCTCCTTCTTCTACTTCTTCTGATTCACCCTCCAGACTTGACCTTCTCCTTCTCCTTCTTCTACTTATTCTGATTCACCCTCCAGACTTCACCTTCTCCTTCTCCTTCTTCTGCTTCTTCTGCTTCACCGTCCTGACTTCACCTTCTCCTTCTCCTTCTTCTACTTCTTCTGCTTCATCCCGCTGACATCACCTGCTCCTTCTCCTTCTTCTGCTTCTTCTGATTCACCCTCCTAACTTCACCTTCTCCTTCTCCTTCTTCTGCTTCTTCTGATTCACCCTCCTGACTTCACCTTCTCCTTCTCCTTCTTCTGCTTCTTCTGATTCACCCTCCAGACTTCACCTTCTCCTTCTCCTTCTTCTGCTTCTTCTGATTCACCCTCCAGACTTCACCTTCTCCTTCTCCTTCTTCTGATTCTTCTGATTCACCCTCCAGACTTCACCTTCTCCTTCTCCTTCTTCTGCTTCTTCTGATTCAACCTCCTGACCTCACCTTCTCCTTCTCCTTCTTCTACTTCTTCTGATTCACCCTCCTGACTTCACCTTCTCCTTCTCCTTCTTCTACTTCTTCTGCTTCACCCTCCAGACTTCACCTTCTCCTTCTCCTTCTTCTGCTTCTTCTGATTCACCCTCCAGACTTCTCCTTCTCCTTCTCCTTCTTCTGCTTCTTCTGATTCACCCTCCAGACTTCACCTTCTCCTTCTCCTTCTTCTGCTTCTTCTGATTCACCCTCCAGACTTCACCTTCTCCTTCTCCTTCTTCTACTTCTTCTGATTCACCCTCCAGACTTCACCTTCTCCATTTCCTTCTTCTGCTTCTTCTGATTCACCCTCCAGACTTCACCTTCTCCTTCTGCTTCGTCTACTTCTTCTGATTGACCCTCCAGACTACACCTTCTCCTTCTCCTTCTTCTACTTCTTCTGATTCACCCTCCTGACTTCACCTTCTCCTTCTCCTTCTTCTACTTCTTCTGCTTCACCCTCCAGACTTCACCTTCTCCTTCTCCTTCTTCTACTTCTTCTGATTCACCCTCCAGACTTCATCTTCTCCTTCTTCTTCTTCTGCTTCTTCTGATTCACCCTCCAGACTTCACCTTCTTCTTCTCCTTATTCTGCTTCTTCTGATTCACCCTCCAGACTTCACCTTCTCCTTCTCCTTATTCTGCTTCTTCTGATTCACCCTCCAGACTTCACCTTCTCCTTCTCCTGATTCTGCTTCTTCTGATTCACCCTCCAGACTTCACCTTCTCCTTCTCCTTCTTCTACTTCTTCTGCTTCACCCTCCAGACTTCACCTTCTCCTTCTCCTTCTTCTACTTCTTCTGATTCACCCTCCAGACTTCACATTCTCCTTCTCCTTCTTCTGCTTCTTCTGATTCACCCTCCATACTTCACCTTCACTTCTCCTTATTCTGCTTCTTCTGATTCACCCTCCAGACTTCAACTTCTCCTTCTCCTTCTTCTGCTTCTTCTGATTCACCCTCCAGACTTCACCTTCTCCTTCTCCTTCTTCTGCTTCTTCTGATTCACCCTCCAGACTTCACCTTCTCCTTCTCCTTCTTCTGCTTCTTCTGATTCACCCTCCAGACTTCACCTTCTCCTTCTCCTTCTTCTACTTCTTCTGATTCACCCTCCAGACTTCACCTTCTCCTTCTCTTTCTTCTGCTTCTTCTGATTCACCCTCCAGATTTCATCTTCTCCTTCTCCTTCTTCTGCTTCTTCTGATTCACCCTCCAGACTTCACCTTCTCCTTCTCCTTCTTCTGCTTCTTCTGATTCACCCTCCAGACTTCACCTTCTCCTTCTCCTTCTTCTGCTTCTTCTGATTCACCCTCCAGACTTCACCTTCTCCTTCTCCTTCTTCTACTTCTTCTGATTCACCCTCAAGACCTCACCTTCTCCTTCTCCTTCTTCTACTTCTTCTGATTCACCCTCCAGATTTCATCTTCTCCTTCTCCTTCTTCTGCTTCTTCTGATTCACCCTCCAGACTTCACCTTCTCCTTCTCCTTCTTCTGCTTCTTCTGATTCACCCTCCTGACTTCACCTTCTCCTTCTCCTTCTTCTACTTCTTCTGATTCACCCTCCTGACTTCACCTTCTCCTTCTCCTTCT
Source organism: Somniosus microcephalus (assembly GCF_052327205.1). Classification (NCBI taxonomy): domain Eukaryota; kingdom Metazoa; phylum Chordata; class Chondrichthyes; order Squaliformes; family Somniosidae; genus Somniosus; species Somniosus microcephalus. Next base: position 67,754 of record NW_028225712.1, on the reverse strand, counting down.
TCTACTTCTTCTGCTTCACCCTCCAGACTTCACCTTCTCCTTCTCCTTCTTCTACTTCTTCTGATTCACCCTCCAGACTTGACCTTCTCCTTCTCCTTCTTCTGCTTCTTCTGATTCACCCTCCAGACTTCACCTTCTCCTTCTCCTTCTTCTACTTCTTCTGATTCACCCTCCAGACTTCACCTTCTCCATTTCCTTCTTCTGCTTCTTCTGATTCACCCTCCAGACTTCACCTTCTCCTTCTGCTTCGTCTACTTCTTCTGATTGACCCTCCAGACTACACCTTCTCCTTCTCCTTCTTCTACTTCTTCTGATTCACCCTCCTGACTTCACCTTCTCCTTCTCCTTCTTCTACTTCTTCTGCTTCACCCTCCAGACTTCACCTTCTCCTTCTCCTTCTTCTACTTCTTCTGATTCACCCTCCAGACTTCATCTTCTCCTTCTTCTTCTTCTGCTTCTTCTGATTCACCCTCCAGACTTCACCTTCTTCTTCTCCTTATTCTGCTTCTTCTGATTCACCCTCCAGACTTCACCTTCTCCTTCTCCTTATTCTGCTTCTTCTGATTCACCCTCCAGACTTCACCTTCTCCTTCTCCTGATTCTGCTTCTTCTGATTCACCCTCCAGACTTCACCTTCTCCTTCTCCTTCTTCTACTTCTTCTGCTTCACCCTCCAGACTTCACCTTCTCCTTCTCCTTCTTCTACTTCTTCTGATTCACCCTCCAGACTTCACATTCTCCTTCTCCTTCTTCTGCTTCTTCTGATTCACCCTCCATACTTCACCTTCACTTCTCCTTATTCTGCTTCTTCTGATTCACCCTCCAGACTTCAACTTCTCCTTCTCCTTCTTCTGCTTCTTCTGATTCACCCTCCAGACTTCACCTTCTCCTTCTCCTTCTTCTGCTTCTTCTGATTCACCCTCCAGACTTCACCTTCTCCTTCTCCTTCTTCTGCTTCTTCTGATTCACCCTCCAGACTTCACCTTCTCCTTCTCCTTCTTCTACTTCTTCTGATTCACCCTCCAGACTTCACCTTCTCCTTCTCTTTCTTCTGCTTCTTCTGATTCACCCTCCAGATTTCATCTTCTCCTTCTCCTTCTTCTGCTTCTTCTGATTCACCCTCCAGACTTCACCTTCTCCTTCTCCTTCTTCTGCTTCTTCTGATTCACCCTCCAGACTTCACCTTCTCCTTCTCCTTCTTCTGCTTCTTCTGATTCACCCTCCAGACTTCACCTTCTCCTTCTCCTTCTTCTACTTCTTCTGATTCACCCTCAAGACCTCACCTTCTCCTTCTCCTTCTTCTACTTCTTCTGATTCACCCTCCAGATTTCATCTTCTCCTTCTCCTTCTTCTGCTTCTTCTGATTCACCCTCCAGACTTCACCTTCTCCTTCTCCTTCTTCTGCTTCTTCTGATTCACCCTCCTGACTTCACCTTCTCCTTCTCCTTCTTCTACTTCTTCTGATTCACCCTCCTGACTTCACCTTCTCCTTCTCCTTCTTCTACTTCTTCTGCTTCACCCTCCAGACTTCACCTTCTCCTTCTCCTTCTTCTACTTCTTCTGATTCACCCTCCAGACTTGACCTTCTCCTTCTCCTTCTTCTACTTCTTCTGATTCACCCTCCAGACTTCACCTTCTCCTTCTCCTTCTTCTGCTTCTTCTGCTTCACCGTCCTGACTTCACCTTCTCCTTCTTCTACTTCTTCTGCTTCATCCCCCTGACATCACCTGCTCCTTCTCCTTCTTCTGCTTCTTCTGATTCACCCTCCTAACTTCACCTTCTCCTTCTACCTCTTCTGCTTCTTCTGATTCACCCTCCTGACTTCACCTTCTCCTTCTCCTTCTTCTGCTTCTTCTGATTCACCCTCCAGACTTCACCTTCTCCTTCTCTTTCTTCTGCTTCTTCTGATTCACCCTCCAGACTTCACCTTCTCCTTCTCCTTCTTCTGATTCTTCTGATTCACCCTCCAGACTTCACCTTCTCCTTCTCCTTCTTCTGCTTCTTCTGATTCACCCTCCAGACTTCACCTTCTCCTTCTCCTTCTTCTGCTTCTTCAGATTCACCCTCCAGACTTCACCTTCTCCTTCTCCTTCTTCTGCTTCTTCTGATTCACCCTCCAGACTTCACCTTCTCCTTCTCCTTCTTCTACTTCTTCTGATTCACCCTCAAGACCTCACCTTCTCCTTCTCCTTCTTCTACTTCTTCTGATTCACCCTCCAGATTTCATCTTCTCCTTCTCCTTCTTCTGCTTCTTCTGATTCACCCTCCAGACTTCACCTTCTCCTTCTCCTTCTTCTGCTTCTTCTGATTCACCCTCCAGACTTCACCTTCTCCATTTCCTTCTTCTGCTTCTTCTGATTCACCCTCGAGACTTCACCTTCTCCTTCTGCTTCGTCTACTTCTTCTGATTGACCCTCCAGACTACACCTTCTCCTTCTCCTTCTTCTACTTCTTCTGATTCACCCTCCTGACTTCACCTTCTCCTTCTCCTTCTTCTACTTCTTCTGCTTCACCCTCCAGACTTCACCTTCTCCTTCTCCTTCTTCTACTTCTTCTGATTCACCCTCCAGACTTCATCTTCTCCTTCTTCTTCTTCTGCTTCTTCTGATTCACCCTCCAGACTTCACCTTCTTCTTCTCCTTATTCTGCTTCTTCTGATTCACCCTCCAGACTTCACCTTCTCCTTCTCCTTATTCTGCTTCTTCTGATTCACCCTCCCGACTTCACCTTCTCCTTCTCCTGATTCTGCTTCTTCTGATTCACCCTCCAGACTTCACCTTCTCCTTCTCCTTCTTCTACTTCTTCTGCTTCACCCTCCAGACTTCACCTTCTCCTTCTCCTTCTTCTACTTCTTCTGATTCACCCTCCAGACTTCACATTCTCCTTCTCCTTCTTCTGCTTCTTCTGATTCACCCTCCATACTTCACCTTCACTTCTCCTTCTTCTACTTCTTCTGATTCACCCTCCAGACTTCACCTTCTCCTTCTCCTTCTTCTACTTCTTCTGATTCACCCTCCAGTCTTCACCTTCTCCTTCTCCTTCTTCTGTTTCTTCTGCTTCACCCTCCAGACTTCACCTTCTCCTTCTCTTTCTTCTGCTTCTTCTGATTCACCCTCCAGACTTCACCTTCTCCTTCTCCTTCTTCTACTTCTTCTGCTTCACCCTCCGGACTTCACCTTCTCCTTCTCCTTCTTCTACTTCTTCTGATTCACCCTCCAGACTTGACCTTCTCCTTCTCCTTCTTCTACTTATTCTGATTCACCCTCCAGACTTCACCTTCTCCTTCTCCTTCTTCTGCTTCTTCTGCTTCACCGTCCTGACTTCACCTTCTCCTTCTCCTTCTTCTACTTCTTCTGCTTCATCCCGCTGACATCACCTGCTCCTTCTCCTTCTTCTGCTTCTTCTGATTCACCCTCCTAACTTCACCTTCTCCTTCTCCTTCTTCTGCTTCTTCTGATTCACCCTCCTGACTTCACCTTCTCCTTCTCCTTCTTCTGCTTCTTCTGATTCACCCTCCAGACTTCACCTTCTCCTTCTCCTTCTTCTGCTTCTTCTGATTCACCCTCCAGACTTCACCTTCTCCTTCTCCTTCTTCTGCTTCTTCTGATTCACCCTCCTGACTTCACCTTCTCCTTCTCCTTCTTCTACTTCTTCTGCTTCACCCTCCAGACTTCACCTTCTCCTTCTCCTTCTTCTGCTTCTTCTGATTCACCCTCCAGACTTCTCCTTCTCCTTCTCCTTCTTCTGCTTCTTCTGATTCACCCTCCAGACTTCACCTTCTCCTTCTCCTTCTTCTGCTTCTTCTGATTCACCCTCCAGACTTCACCTTCTCCTTCTCCTTCTTCTACTTCTTCTGATTCACCCTCCAGACTTCACCTTCTCCATTTCCTTCTTCTGCTTCTTCTCATTCACCCTCCAGACTCCACCTTCTCCTTCTGCTTCGTCTACTTCTTCTGATTGACCCTCCAGACTACACCTTCTCCTTCTCCTTCTTCTACTTCTTCTGATTCACCCTCCTGACTTCACCTTCTCCTTCTCCTTCTTCTACTTCTTCTGCTTCACCCTCCAGACTTCACCTTCTCCTTCTCCTTCTTCTACTTCTTCTGATTCACCCTCCAGACTTCATCTTCTCCTTCTTCTTCTTCTGCTTCTTCTGATTCACCCTCCAGACTTCACCTTCTTCTTCTCCTTATTCTGCTTCTTCTGATTCACCCTCCAGACTTCACCTTCTCCTTCTCCTTATTCTGCTTCTTCTGATTCACCCTCCAGACTTCACCTTCTCCTTCTCCTGATTCTGCTTCTTCTGATTCACCCTCCAGACTTCACCTTCTCCTTCTCCTTCTTCTACTTCTTCTGCTTCACCCTCCAGACTTCACCTTCTCCTTCTCCTTCTTCTACTTCTTCTGATTCACCCTCCAGACTTCACATTCTCCTTCTCCTTCTTCTGCTTCTTCTGATTCACCCTCCATACTTCACCTTCACTTCTCCTTCTTCTACTTCTTCTGATTCACCCTCCAGACTTCACCTTCTCCTTCTCCTTCTTCTACTTCTTCTGATTCACCCTCCAGTCTTCACCTTCTCCTTCTCCTTCTTCTGTTTCTTCTGCTTCACCCTCCAGACTTCACCTTCTCCTTCTCTTTCTTCTGCTTCTTCTGATTCACCCTCCAGACTTCACCTTCTCCTTCTCCTTCTTCTGATTCTTCTGATTCACCCTACAGACTTCACCTTCTCCTTCTCCTTCTTCTGCTACTTCTGATTCACCCTCCTGATTTCACCTTCTCCTTCTCCTTCTTCTACTTCTTCTGATTCACCCTCCTGACTTCACCTTCTCCTTCTCCTTCTTCTGCTTCACCCTCCAGACTTCACCTTCTCCTTCTCCTTCTTCTACTTCTTCTGATTCACCCTCCAGACTTCACCTTCTCCTTCTCCTTCTTCTGCTTCTTCTGATTCACCCTCCAGACTTCACCTTCTCCTTCTCCTTCTTCTACTTCTTCTGATTCACCCTCCAGACTTCACCTTCTCCTTCTCCTTCTTCTACTTCTTCTGATTCACCCTCCAGTCTTCACCTTCTCCTTCTCCTTCTTCTGTTTCTTCTGCTTCACCCTCCAGACTTCACCTTCTCCTTCTCTTTCTTCTGCTTCATCTGATTCACCCTCCAGACTTCACCTTCTCCTTCTCCTTCTTCTGATTCTTCTGATTCACCCTACAGACTTCAGCTTCTCCTTCTCCTTCTTCTGCTACTTCTGATTCACCCTCCTGATTTCACCTTCTCCTTCTCCTTCTTCTACTTCTTCTGATTCACCCTCCTGACTTCACCTTCTCCTTCTCCTTCTTCTGCTTCACCCTCCAGACTTCACCTTCTCCTTCTCCTTCTTCTACTTCTTCTGATTCACCCTCCAGACTTCACCTTCTCCTTCTCCTTCTTCTGCTTCTTCTGATTCACCCTCCAGACTTCACCTTCTCCTTCTCCTTATTCTGCTTCTTCTCATTCACCCTCCAGACTTCACCTTCTCCTTCTCCTTCTTCTGCTTCTTCTGATTCACCCTCCAGACTTCACCTTCTCCTTCTACTTCTTCTGCTTCTTCTGATTCACCCTCCAGACTTCACCTTCTCCTTCTCCTTCCTCTGCTTCTTCTGATTCACCCTCCAGACTTCACCTTCTCCTTCTCCTTCTTCTACTTTTTCTGATTCACCCTCCAGACTTCACCATCTCCTTCTCTTTCTTCTGCTTCTTCTGATTCACCCTCCAGACTTCACATTCTCCTTCTCCTTCTTCTGATTCTTCTGATTCACCCTCCAGACTTCACCTTCTCCTTCTTCTGCTTCTTCTGATTCACCCTCCTGACTTCACCTTCTCCTTCTCCTTCTTCTACTTCTTCTGATTCACCCTCCTGACTTCACATTCTCCTTCTCCTTCTTCTACTTCTTCTGCTTCACCCTCCAGACTTCACCTTCTCCTTCTCCTTCTTCTACTTCTTCTGATTCAACCTCCAGACTTCACCTTCTCCTTCTCCTTCTTCTACTTCTTCTGATTCACCCTCCAGACTTCACCTTCTCCTTCTCCTTCTTCTACTTCTTCTGATTCACCCTCCAGACTTCACCTTCTCCTTCTCCTTCTTCTGTTTCTTCTGATTCACCGTCCAGACTTCACCTTCTCCTTCTCCTTCTTCTACTACTTCTGATTCACCCTCCAGACTTCACCTTCTCCTTCTCCTTCTTCTACTTCTTCTGATTCACCCTCCAGACTTCATCTTCTCCTTCTCCTTCTTCTGCTTCTTCTGATTCACCCTCCAGACTTCACCTTCTCCTTCTCCTTCTTCTGCTTCTTCTGATTCACCCTCCAGACTTCACCTTCTCCTTCTCCTTCTTCTACTTCTTCTGATTCACCCTCCAGACTTCACCTTCTCCTTCTCCTTCTTCCACTTCTTCTGATTCACCCTCCAGTCTTCACCTTCTCCTTCTCCTTCTTCTTTTTCTTCTGCTTCACCCTCCAGACTTCACCTTCTCCTTCTCTTTCTTCTGCTTCTTCTGATTCACCCTCCAGACTTCACCTTCTCCTTCTCCTTCTTCTGATTCTTCTGATTCACCCTCCAGACTTCACCTTCTACTTCTCCTTCTTCTGCTTCTTCTGATTCACCCTCCTGACTTCACCTTCTCCTTCTCCTTCTTCTACTTCTTCTGATTCACCCTCCTGACTTCACCTTCTCCTTCTCCTTCTTCTACTTCTTCTGCTTCACCCTCCAGACTTCACCTTCTCCTTCTCCTTCTTCTACTTCTTCTGATTCACCCTCCAGACTTCATCTTCTCCTTCTCCTTCTTCTGCTTCTTCTGATTCACCCTCCAGACTTCACCTTCTCCTTCTCCTTATTCTGCTTCTTCTGATTCACCCTCCAGACTTCACCTTCTCCTTCTCCTGATTCTGCTTCTTCTGATTCACCCTCCAGACTTCACCTTCTCCTTCTCCTTCTTCTGCTTCTTCTGATTCACCCTCCTGACTTTAGCTTCTCCTTCTCCTTCTTCTACTTCTTCTGATTCACCCTCCTGACTTCACCTTCTCCTTCTCCTTCTTCTACTTCTTCTGCTTCACCCTCCAGACTTCACCTTCTCCTTCTCCTTCTTCTACTTCTTCTGATTCACCCTCCAGACTTCACCTTCTCCTTCTCCTTCTTCTGCTTCTTCTGATTCACCCTCCATACTTCACCTTCACTTCTCCTTATTCTGCTTCTTCTGATTCACCCTCCAGACTTCAACTTCTCCTTCTCCTTCTTCTGCTTCTTCTGATTCACCCTCCAGACTTCACCTTCTCCTTCTCCTTCTTCTGCTTCTTCTGATTCACCCTCCAGACTTCACCTTCTCCTTCTCCTTCTTCTGCTTCTTCTGATTCACCCTCCAGACTTCACCTTCTCCTTCTCCTTCTTCTACTTCTTCTGATTCACCCTCCAGACTTCACCTTCTCCTTCTCTTTCTTCTGCTTCTTCTGATTCACCCTCCAGATTTCATCTTCTCCTTCTCCTTCTTCTGCTTCTTCTGATTCACCCTCCAGACTTCACCTTCTCCTTCTCCTTCTTCTGCTTCTTCTGATTCACCCTCCAGACTTCACCTTCTCCTTCTCCTTCTTCTGCTTCTTCTGATTCACCCTCCAGACTTCACCTTCTCCTTCTCCTTCTTCTACTTCTTCTGATTCACCCTCCAGACCTCACCTTCTCCTTCTCCTTCTTCTACTTCTTCTGATTCACCCTCCAGATTTCATCTTCTCCTTCTCCTTCTTCTGCTTCTTCTGATTCACCCTCCAGACTTCACCTTCTCCTTCTCCTTCTTCTGCTTCTTCTGATTCACCCTCCTGACTTCACCTTCTCCTTCTCCTTCTTCTACTTCTTCTGATTCACCCTCCTGACTTCACCTTCTCCTTCTCCTTCTTCTACTTCTTCTGCTTCACCCTCCAGACTTCACCTTCTCCTTCTCCTTCTTCTACTTCTTCTGATTCACCCTCCAGACTTGACCTTCTCCTTCTCCTTCTTCTACTTCTTCTGATTCACCCTCCAGACTTCACCTTCTCCTTCTCCTTCTTCTGCTTCTTCTGCTTCACCGTCCTGACTTCACCTTCTCCTTCTCCTTCTTCTACTTCTTCTGCTTCATCCCCCTGACATCACCTGCTCCTTCTCCTTCTTCTGCTTCTTCTGATTCACCCTCCTAACTTCACCTTCTCCTTCTCCTTCTTCTGCTTCTTCTGATTCACCCTCCTGACTTCACCTTCTCCTTCTCCTTCTTCTGCTTCTTCTGATTCACCCTCCAGACTTCACCTTCTCCTTCTCCTTCTTCTGATTCTTCTGATTCACCCTCCAGACTTCACCTTCTCCTTCTCCTTCTTCTGCTTCTTCTGATTCACCCTCCTGACTTCACCTTCTCCTTCTCCTTCTTCTACTTCTTCTGATTCACCCTCCTGACTTCACCTTCTCCTTCTCCTTCTTCTACTTCTTCTGCTTCACCCTCCGGACTTCACCTTCTCCTTCTCCTTCTTCTACTTCTTCTGATTCACCCTCCAGACTTGACCTTCTCCTTCTCCTTCTTCTACTTATTCTGATTCACCCTCCAGACTTCACCTTCTCCTTCTCCTTCTTCTGCTTCTTCTGCTTCACCGTCCTGACTTCACCTTCTCCTTCTCCTTCTTCTACTTCTTCTGCTTCATCCCGCTGACATCACCTGCTCCTTCTCCTTCTTCTGCTTCTTCTGATTCACCCTCCTAACTTCACCTTCTCCTTCTCCTTCTTCTGCTTCTTCTGATTCACCCTCCTGACTTCACCTTCTCCTTCTCCTTCTTCTGCTTCTTCTGATTCACCCTCCAGACTTCACCTTCTCCTTCTCCTTCTTCTGCTTCTTCTGATTCACCCTCCAGACTTCACCTTCTCCTTCTCCTTCTTCTGATTCTTCTGATTCACCCTCCAGACTTCACCTTCTCCTTCTCCTTCTTCTGCTTCTTCTGATTCAACCTCCTGACCTCACCTTCTCCTTCTTCTACTTCTTCTGATTCACCCTCCTGACTTCACCTTCTCCTTCTCCTTCTTCTGCTTCTTCTGATTCACCCTCCAGACTTCTCCTTCTCCTTCTCCTTCTTCTGCTTCTTCTGATTCACCCTCCAGACTTCACCTTCTCCTTCTCCTTCTTCTGCTTCTTCTGATTCACCCTCCAGACTTCACCTTCTCCTTCTCCTTCTTCTACTTCTTCTGATTCACCCTCCAGACTTCACCTTCTCCATTTCCTTCTTCTGCTTCTTCTGATTCACCCTCCAGACTTCACCTTCTCCTTCTGCTTCGTCTACTTCTTCTGATTGACCCTCCAGACTACACCTTCTCCTTCTCCTTCTTCTACTTCTTCTGATTCACCCTCCTGACTTCACCTTCTCCTTCTCCTTCTTCTACTTCTTCTGCTTCACCCTCCAGACTTCACCTTCTCCTTCTCCTTCTTCTACTTCTTCTGATTCACCCTCCAGACTTCATCTTCTCCTTCTTCTTCTTCTGCTTCTTCTGATTCACCCTCCAGACTTCACCTTCTTCTTCTCCTTATTCTGCTTCTTCTGATTCACCCTCCAGACTTCACCTTCTCCTTCTCCTTATTCTGCTTCTTCTGATTCACCCTCCAGACTTCACCTTCTCCTTCTCCTGATTCTGCTTCTTCTGATTCACCCTCCAGACTTCACCTTCTCCTTCTCCTTCTTCTACTTCTTCTGCTTCACCCTCCAGACTTCACCTTCTCCTTCTCCTTCTTCTACTTCTTCTGATTCACCCTCCAGACTTCACATTCTCCTTCTCCTTCTTCTGCTTCTTCTGATTCACCCTCCATACTTCACCTTCACTTCTCCTTATTCTGCTTCTTCTGATTCACCCTCCAGACTTCAACTTCTCCTTCTCCTTCTTCTGCTTCTTCTGATTCACCCTCCAGACTTCACCTTCTCCTTCTCCTTCTTCTGCTTCTTCTGATTCACCCTCCAGACTTCACCTTCTCCTTCTCCTTCTTCTGCTTCTTCTGATTCACCCTCCAGACTTCACCTTCTCCTTCTCCTTCTTCTACTTCTTCTGATTCACCCTCCAGACTTCACCTTCTCCTTCTCTTTCTTCTGCTTCTTCTGATTCACCCTCCAGATTTCATCTTCTCCTTCTCCTTCTTCTGCTTCTTCTGATTCACCCTCCAGACTTCACCTTCTCCTTCTCCTTCTTCTGCTTCTTCTGATTCACCCTCCAGACTTCACCTTCTCCTTCTCCTTCTTCTGCTTCTTCTGATTCACCCTCCAGACTTCACCTTCTCCTTCTCCTTCTTCTACTTCTTCTGATTCACCCTCAAGACCTCACCTTCTCCTTCTCCTTCTTCTACTTCTTCTGATTCACCCTCCAGATTTCATCTTCTCCTTCTCCTTCTTCTGCTTCTTCTGATTCACCCTCCAGACTTCACCTTCTCCTTCTCCTTCTTCTGCTTCTTCTGATTCACCCTCCTGACTTCACCTTCTCCTTCTCCTTCTTCTACTTCTTCTGATTCACCCTCCTGACTTCACCTTCTCCTTCTCCTTCTTCTACTTCTTCTGCTACACCCTCCAGACTTCACCTTCTCCTTCTCCTTCTTCTACTTCTTCTGATTCACCCTCCAGACTTGACCTTCTCCTTCTCCTTCTTCTACTTCTTCTGATTCACCCTCCAGACTTCACCTTCTCCTTCTCCTTCTTCTGCTTCTTCTGCTTCACCGTCCTGACTTCACCTTCTCCTTCTTCTACTTCTTCTGCTTCATCCCCCTGACATCACCTGCTCCTTCTCCTTCTTCTGCTTCTTCTGATTCACCCTCCTAACTTCACCTTCTCCTTCTACCTCTTCTGCTTCTTCTGATTCACCCTCCTGACTTCACCTTCTCCTTCTCCTTCTTCTGCTTCTTCTGATTCACCCTCCAGACTTCACCTTCTCCTTCTCTTTCTTCTGCTTCTTCTGATTCACCCTCCAGACTTCACCTTCTCCTTCTCCTTCTTCTGATTCTTCTGATTCACCCTCCAGACTTCACCTTCTCCTTCTCCTTCTTCTGCTTCTTCTGATTCACCCTCCAGACTTCACCTTCTCCTTCTCCTTCTTCTGCTTCTTCTGATTCACCCTCCAGACTTCACCTTCTCCTTCTCCTTCTTCTGCTTCTTCTGATTCACCCTCCAGACTTCACCTTCTCCTTCTCCTTCTTCTACTTCTTCTGATTCACCCTCAAGACCTCACCTTCTCCTTCTCCTTCTTCTACTTCTTCTGATTCACCCTCCAGATTTCATCTTCTCCTTCTCCTTCTTCTGCTTCTTCTGGTTCACCCTCCAGACTTCACCTTCTCCTTCTCCTTCTTCTGCTTCTTTTGATTCACCCTCCTGACTTCACCTTCTCCTTCTCCTTCTTCTTCTTCTTCTGATTCACCCTCCTGACTTCACCTTCTCCTTCTCCTTCTTCTACTCCTTCTGCTTCACCCTCCAGACTTCACCTTCTCCTTCTCCTTCTTCTACTTCTTCTAATTCACCCTCCAGACTTGACCTTCTCCTTCTCCTTCTTCTACTTCTTCTGATTCACCCTCCAGACTTCACCTTCTCCTTCTCCTTCTTCTGCTTCTTCTGCTTCACCGTCCTGACTTCACCTTCTCCTTCTTCTACTTCTTCTGCTTCATCCCCCTGACATCACCTGCTCCTTCTCCTTCTTCTGCTTCTTCTGATTCACCCTCCTAACTTCACCTTCTCCTTCTACCTCTTCTGCTTCTTCTGATTCACCCTCCTGACTTCACCTTCTCCTTCTCCTTCTTCTGCTTCTTCTGATTCACCCTCCAGACTTCACCTTCTCCTTCTCTTTCTTCTGCTTCTTCTGATTCACCCTCCAGACTTCACCTTCTCCTTCTCCTTCTTCTGAATCTTCTGATTCACCCTCCAGACTTCACCTTCTCCTTCTCCTTCTTCTGCTTCTTCTGATTCACCCTCCTGACTTCACCTTCTCCTTCTCCTTCTTCTACTTCTTCTGATTCACCCTCCTGACTTCACCTTCTCCTTCTCCTTCTTCTACTTCTTCTGCTTCACCCTCCAGACTTCACCTTCTCCTTCTCCTTCTTCTACTTCTTCTGATTCACCCTCCAGACTTGACCTTCTCCTTCTCCTTCTTCTACTTATTCTGATTCACCCTCCAGACTTCACCTTCTCCTTCTCCCTCTTCTGCTTCTTCTGCTTCACCGTCCTGACTTCACCTTCTCCTTCTCCTTCTTCTACTTCTTCTGCTTCATCCCGCTGACATCACCTGCTCCTTCTCCTTCTTCTGCTTCTTCTGATTCACCCTCCTAACTTCACCTTCTCCTTCTCCTTCTTCTGCTTCTTCTGATTCACCCTCCTGACTTCACCTTCTTCTTCTCCTTCTTCTGCTTCTTCTGATTCACCCTCCAGACTTCACCTTCTCCTTCTCCTTCTTCTGCTTCTTCTGATTCACCCTCCAGACTTCACCTTCTCCTTCTCCTTCTTCTGATTCTTCTGATTCACCCTCCAGACTTCACCTTCTCCTTCTCCTTCTTCTGCTTCTTCTGATTCACCCTCCTGACCTCACCTTCTCCTTCTCCTTCTTCTACTTCTTCTGATTCACCCTCCTGACTTCACCTTCTCCTTCTCCTTCTCCTACTTCTTCTGCTTCACCCTCCAGACTTCACCTTCTCCTTCTCCTTCTTCTGCTTCTTCTGATTCACCCTCCAGACTTCACCTTCTCCTTCTCCTTCTTCTGCTTCTTCTGATTCACCCTCCAGACTTCACCTTCTCCTTCTCCTTCTTCTACTTCTTCTGATTCACCCTCCAGACTTCACCTTCTCCATTTCCTTCTTCTGCTTCTTCTGATTCACCCTCCAGACTTCACCTTCTCCTTCTCCTTCGTCTACTTCTTCTGATTGACCCTCCAGACTACACCTTCTCCTTCTCCTTCTTCTACTTCTTCTGATTCACCCTCCAGACTTCACCTTCTCCTTCTCCTTCTTCTGTTTCTTCTGATTCACCGTCCAGACTTCACCTTCTCCTTCTCCTTCTTCTACTACTTCTGATTCACCCTCCAGACTTCACCTTCTCCTTCTTCTACTTCTTCTGATTCACCCTCCAGACTTCATCTTCTCCTTCTCCTTCTTCTGCTTCTTCTGATTCACCCTCCAGACTTCACCTTCTCCTTCTCCTTCTTCTGCTTCTTCTGATTCACCCTCCAGACTTCACCTTCTCCTTCTCCTTCTTCTACTTCTTCTGATTCACCCTCCAGACTTCACCTTCTCCTTCTCCTTCTTCTACTTCTTCTGATTCACCCTCCAGTCTTCACCTTCTCCTTCTCCTTCTTCTGTTTCTTCTGCTTCACCCTCCAGACTTCACCTTCTCCTTCTCTTTCTTCTGCTTCTTCTGATTCACCCTCCAGACTTCACCTTCTCCTTCTCCTTCTTCTGATTCTTCTGATTCACCCTCCAGACTTCACCTTCTCCTTCTCCTTCTTCTGCTTCTTCTGATTCACCCTCCTGACTTCACCTTCTCCTTCTCCTTCTTCTACTTCTTCTGCTTCACCCTCCAGACTTCACCTTCTCCTTCTCCTTCTTCTACTTCTTCTGATTCACCCTCCAGACTTCATCTTCTCCTTCTCCTTCTTCTGCTTCTTCTGATTCACCCTCCAGACTTCACCTTCTCCTTCTCCTTCCTCTGCTTCTTCTGATTCACCCTCCAGACTTCACCTTCTCCTTCTCCTTCTTCTGATTCTTCTGATTCACCCTCCAGACTTCACCTTCTCCTTCTCCTTCTTCTGCTTCTTCTGATTCACCCTCCTGACTTCACCTTCTCCTTCTCCTTCTTCTACTTCTTCTGATTCACCCTCCTGACTTCACCTTCTCCTTCTCCTTCTTCTAATTCTTCTGATTCACCCTCCAGACTTCACCTTCTCCTTCCCCTTCTTCTGCTTCTTCTGATTCACCCTCCAGACTTCACCTTCTCCTTCTCCTTATTCTGCTTCTTCTGATTCACTCTCCAGACTTCACCTTCTCCTTCTCCTTCTTCTGCTTCTTCTGATTCACTCTCCAGACTTCACCTTCTCCTTCTCCTTCTTCTACTTCTTCTGATTCACCCTCCAGACTTCACCTTCTCCTTCTCTTTCTTCTGCTTCATCTGATTCACCCTCCAGACTTCACCTTCTCCTTCTCCTTCTTCTGATTCTTCTGATTCACCCTCCAGACTTCACCTTCTTCTTCTCCTTCTTCTGCTTCTTCTGATTCACCCTCCTGACTTCACCTTCTCCTTCTCCTTCTTCTACTTCTTCTGATTCACCCTCCTGACTTCACCTTCTCCTTCTCCTTCTTCTACTTCTTCTGCTCCACCCTCCAGACTTCACCTTCTCCTTCTCCTTCTTCTACTTCTTCTGATTCACCCTCCAGACTTGACCTTCTCCTTCTCCTTCTTCTACTTCTTCTGATTCACCCTCCAGACTTCACCTTCTCCTTCTCCTTCTTCTGCTTCTTCTGCTTCACCGTCCTGACTTCACCTTCTCCTTCTCCTTCTTCTACTTCTTCTGCTTCATCCCCCTGACATCACCTGCTCCTTCTCCTTCTTCTGCTTCTTCTGATTCACCCTCCTAACTTCACCTTCTCCTTCTCCTTCTTCTGCTTCTTCTGATTCACCCTCCTGACTTCACCTTCTCCTTCTCCTTCTTCTGCTTCTTCTGATTCACCCTCCAGACTTCACCTTCTCCTTCTCCTTCTTCTGCTTCTTCTGATTCACCCTCCAGACTTCACCTTCTCCTTCTCCATCTTCTGCTTCTTCTGATTCACCCTCCAGACCTCACCTTCTCCTTCTCCTTCTTCTACTTCTTCTGATTCACCCTCCAGACTTCATCTGTTCCTTCTCCTTCTTCTGCTTCTTCTGATTCACCCTCCAGACTTCACCTTCTCCTTCTCCTTCTTCTGCTTCTTCTGATTCACCCTCCAGACTTCACCTTCTCCTTCTCCTTCTTCTACTTCTTCTGATTCACCCTCCAGACTTCACCTTCTCCTTCTCCTTCTTCTACTTCTTCTGATTTACCCTCCAGTCTTCACCTTCTCCTTCTCCTTCTTCTGTTTCTTCTGCTTCACCCTCCAGACTTCACCTTCTCCTTCTCTTTCTTCTGCTTCTTCTGATTCACCCTCCAGACTTCACCTTCTCCTTCTCCTTCTTCTGATTCTTCTGATTCACCCTCCAGACGTCACCTTCTCCTTCTCCTTCTTCTGCTTCTTCTGATTCACCCTCCTGACTTCACCTTCTCCTTCTCCTTCTTCTACTTCTTCTGATTCACCCTCCTGACTTCACCTTCTCCTTCTCCTTCTTCTACTTCTTCTGCTTCACCCTCCAGACTTCACCTTCTCCTTCTCCTTCTTCTACTTCTTCTGATTCACCCTTCAGACTTCACCTTCTCCTTCTCCTTTTTCTGCTTCTTCTGATTCACCCTCCAGACTTCACCTTCTCCTTCTCCTTATTCTGCTTCTTCTGATTCACCCTCCAGACTTCACCTTCTCCTTCTCCTTCTTCTGCTTCTTCTGATTCACCCTCCAGACTTCACCTTCTCCTTCTCCTTCGTCTACTTCTTCTGATTCACCCTCCAGACAACACCTTCTCCTTCTCCTTCTTCTACTTCTTCTGATTCACCCTCCAGACTTCACCTTCTCCTTCTCCTTCTTCTGCTTCTTCTGATTCACCCTCCTGACTTCACCTTCTCCTTCTCCTTCTTCTACTTCTTCTGATTCACCCTCCTAACTTCAACTTCTCCTTCTCCTTCTTCTACTTCTTCTGCTTCACCCTCCAGACTTCACCTTCTCCTTCTCCTTCTTCTACTTCTTCTGATTCACCCTCCAGACTTGACCTTCTCCTTCTCCTTCTTCTACTTATTCTGATTCACCCTCCAGACTTCACATTCTCCTTCTCCTTCTTCTGCTTCTTCTGCTTCACCGTCCTGACTTCACCTTCTCCTTCTCCTTCTTCTACTTCTTCTGCTTCATCCCGCTGACATCACCTGCTCCTTCTCCTTCTTCTGCTTCTTCTGATTCACCCTCCTAACTTCACCTTCTCCTTCTCCGTCTTCTGCTTCTTCTGATTCACCCTCCTGACTTCACCTTCTCCTTCTCCTTCTTCTGCTTCTTCTGATTCACCCTCCAGACTTCACCTTCTCCTTCTCCTTCTTCTGCTTCTTCTGATTCACCCTCCAGACTTCACCTTCTCCTTCTCCTTCTTCTGATTCTTCTGATTCACCCTCCAGACTTCACCTTCTCCTTCTCCTTCTTCTGCTTCTTCTGATTCACCCTCCTGACTTCACCTTCTCCTTCTCCTTCTTCTACTTCTTCTGATTCACCCTCCTGACTTCACCTTCTCCTTCTCCTTCTTCTACTTCTTCTGCTTCACCCTCCAGACTTCACCTTCTCCTTCTCCTTCTTCTGCTTCTTTTGATTCACCCTCCAGACTTCTCCTTCTCCTTCTCCTTCTTCTGCTTCTTCTGATTCACCCTCCAGACTTCACCTTCTCCTTCTCCTTCTTCTGCTTCTTCTGATTCACCCTCCAGACTTCACCTTCTCCTTCTCCTTCTTCTCCTTCTTCTGATTCACCCTCCAGACTTCACCTTCTCCATTTCCTTCTTCTGCTTCTTCTGATTCACCCTCCAGACTTCACCTTCTCCTTCTCCTTCGTCTACTTCTTCTGATTCACCCTCCAGACTACACCTTCTCTTTCTCCTTCTTCTACTTCTTCTGATTCACCCTCCAGACTTCACCTTCTCCTTCTCCTTCTTCTGTTTCTTCTGATTCACCGTCCAGACTTCACCTTCTCCTTCTCCTTCTTCTACTACTTCTGATTCACCCTCCAGACTTCACCTTCCCCTTCTCCTTCTTCTACTTCTTCTGATTCACCCTCCAGACTTCACCTTCTCCTTCTCCTTCTTCTGCTTCTTCTGATTCACCCTCCAGACTTCACCTTCTCCTTCTCCTTCTTCTGCTTCTTCTGATTCACCCTCCAGACTTCACCTTCTCCTTCTCCTTCTTCTACTTCTTCTGATTCACCCTCCAGACTTCACCTTCTCCTTCTCCTTCTTCTACTTCTTCTGATTCACCCTCCAGTCTTCACCTTCTCCTTCTCCTTCTTCTGTTTCTTCTGCTTCACCCTCCAGACTTCACCTTCTCCTTCTCTTTCTTCTGCTTCTTCTGATTCACCCTCCAGACTTCACCTTCTCCTTCTCCTCCTTCTGATTCTTCTGATTCACCCTCCAGACTTCACCTTCTCCTTCTCCTTCTTCTGCTTCTTCTGATTCACCCTCCTGACTTCACCTTCCCCTTCTCCTTCTTCTACTTCTTCTGATTCACCCTCCTGACTTCACCTTCTCCTTCTCCTTCTTCTACTTCTTCTGCTTCACCCTCCAGACTTCACCTTCTCCTTCTCCTTCTTCTACTTCTTCTGCTTCACCCTCCAGACTTCATCTTCTCCTTCTCCTTCTTCTGCTTCTTCTGATTCACCCTCCAGACTTCACCTTCTCCTTCTCCTTATTCTGCTTCTTCTGATTCACCCTCCAGACTTCACCTTCTCCTTCTCCTTATTCTGCTTCTTCTGATTCACCCTCCAGACTTCACCTTCTCCTTCTCCTTCCTCTGCTTCTTCTGATTCACCCTCCAGACTTCACCTTCTCCTTCTCCTTCTTCTGATTCTTCTGATTCACCCTCCAGACTTCACCTTCTCCTTCTCCTTCTTCTCCTTCTTCTGATTCACCCTCCTGACTTCACCTTCTCCTTCTCCTTCTTCTACTTCTTCTGATTCACCCTCCTGACTTCACCTTCTCCTTCTTCTACTTCTTCTGCTTCACCCTCCAGACTTCACCTTCTCCTTCTCCTTCTTCTACTTCTTCTGATTCAACCTCCAGACTTCACCTTCTCCTTCTCCTTCTTCTGCTTCTTCTGATTCACCCTCCAGACTTCACCTTCTCCTTCTCCTTATTCTGCTTCTTCAAATTCACCCTCCAGACTTCACCTTCTCCTTCTCCTTCTTCTGCTTCTTCTGATTCACACTCCAGACTTCACCTTCTCCTTCTCCTTCTTCTACTTCTTCTGAATCACCCTCCAGACTTCACCTTCTCCTTCCCTTTCTTCTGCTTCTTCTGATTCACCCTCCAGACTTCACCTTCTCCTTCTCCTTCTTCTGATTCTTCTGATTCACCCTCCAGACTTCACCGTCTTCTTCTCCTTCTTCTGCTTCTTCTGATTCACCCTCCTGACTTCACCTTCTCCTTCTCCTTCTTCTACTTCTTCTGATTCACCCTCCTGACTTCACCTTCTCCTTCTCCTTCTCCTACTTCTTCTGATTCACCCTCCAGACTTCACCTTCTCCTTCTCCTTCTTCTGCTTCTTCTGCTTCACCGTCCTGACTTCACCTTCTCCTTCTCCTTCTTCTACTTCTTCTGCTTCATCCCCCTGACATCACCTGCTCCTTCTCCTTCTTCTGCTTCTTCTGATTCACCCTCCTAACTTCACCTTCTCCTTCTCCTTCTTCTGCTTCTTCTGATTCACCCTCCTGACTTCACCTTCTCCTTCTCCTTCTTCTGCTTCTTCTGATTCACCCTCCAGACTTCACCTTCTCCTTCTCCTTCTTCTGCTTCTTCTGATTCACCCTCCAGACTTCACCTTCTCCTTCTCCTTATTCTGCTTCTTCTGATTCACCCTCCAGACTTCACCTTCTCCTTCTCCTTCCTCTGCTTCTTCTGATTCACCCTCCAGACTTCACCTTCTCCTTCTCCTTCTTCTGATTCTTCTGATTCACCCTCCAGACTTCACCTTCTCCTTCTCCTTCTTCTCCTTCTTCTGATTCACCCTCCTGACTTCACCTTCTCCTTCTCCTTCTTCTACTTCTTCTGATTCACCCTCCTGACTTCACCTTCTCCTTCTTCTACTTCTTCTGCTTCACCCTCCAGACTTCACCTTCTCCTTCTCCTTCTTCTACTTCTTCTGATTCAACCTCCAGACTTCACCTTCTCCTTCTCCTTCTTCTGCTTCTTCTGATTCACCCTCCAGACTTCACCTTCTCCTTCTCCTTATTCTGCTTCTTCAAATTCACCCTCCAGACTTCACCTTCTCCTTCTCCTTCTTCTGCTTCTTCTGATTCACACTCCAGACTTCACCTTCTCCTTCTCCTTCTTCTACTTCTTCTGAATCACCCTCCAGACTTCACCTTCTCCTTCTCTTTCTTCTGCTTCTTCTGATTCACCCTCCAGACTTCACCTTCTCCTTCTCCTTCTTCTGATTCTTCTGATTCACCCTCCAGACTTCACCGTCTTCTTCTCCTTCTTCTGCTTCTTCTGATTCACCCTCCTGACTTCACCTTCTCCTTCTCCTTCTTCTACTTCTTCTGATTCACCCTCCTGACTTCACCTTCTCCTTCTCCTTCTTCTACTTCTTCTGATTCACCCTCCAGACTTCACCTTCTCCTTCTCCTTCTTCTGCTTCTTCTGCTTCACCGTCCTGACTTCACCTTCTCCTTCTCCTTCTTCTACTTCTTCTGCTTCATCCCCCTGACATCACCTGCTCCTTCTCCTTCTTCTGCTTCTTCTGATTCACCCTCCTAACTTCACCTTCTCCTTCTCCTTCTTCTGCTTCTTCTGATTCACCCTCCTGACTTCACCTTCTCCTTCTCCTTCTTCTGCTTCTTCTGATTCACCCTCCAGACTTCACCTTCTCCTTCTCCTTCTTCTGCTTCTTCTGATTCACCCTCCAGACTTCACCTTCTCCTTCTCCTTCTTCTGCTTCTTCTGATTCACCCTCCAGACCTCACCTTCTCCTTCTCCTTCTTCTACTTCTTCTGATTCACCCTCCAGACTTCATCTTCTCCTTCTCCTTCTTCTGCTTCTTCTGATTCACCCTCCAGACTTCACCTTCTCCTTCTCCTTCTTCTGCTTCTTCTGATTCACCCTCCAGACTTCACCTTCTCCTTCTCCTTCTTCTACTTCTTCTGATTCACCCTCCAGACTTCACCTTCTCCTTCTCCTTCTTCTACTTCTTCTGATTCACTCTCCAGTCTTCACCTTCTCCTTCTCCTTCTTCTGTTTCTTCTGCTTCACCCTCCAGACATCACCTTCTCCTTCTCTTTCTTCTGCTTCTTCTGATTCACCCTCCAGACTTCACCTTCTCCTTCTCCTTCTTCTGATTCTTCTGATTCACCCTCCAGACTTCACCTTCTCCTTCTCCTTCTTCTGCTTCTTATGATTCACCCTCCTGACTTCACCTTCTCCTTCTCCTTCTTCTACTTCTTCTGATTCACCCTCCTGACTTCACCTTCTCCTTCTCCTTCTTCTACTTCTTCTGCTTCACCCTCCAGACTTCACCTTCTCCTTCTCCTTCTTCTACTTCTTCTGATTCACCCTTCAGACTTCACCTTCTCCTTCTCCTTTTTCTGCTTCTTCTGATTCACCCTCCAGACTTCACCTTCTCCTTCTCCTTATTCTGCTTCTTCTGATTCATCCTCCAGACTTCACCTTCTCCTTCTCCTTCTTCTGCTTCTTCTGATTCACCCTCCGGACTTCACCTTCTCCTTCTCCTTCTTCTGCTTCTTCTGATTCACCCTCCAGACTTCACCTTCTCCTTCTCCTTCTTCTACTTCTTCTGATTCACCCTCCAGACTACACCTTCTCCTTCTCCTTCTTCTACTTCTTCTGATTCACCCTCCAGACTTCACCTTCTCGTTCTCCTTCTTCTGTTTCTTCTGATTCACCGTCCAGACTTCACCTTCTCCTTCTCCTTCTTCTACTACTTCTGATTCACCCTCCAGAATTCACCTTCTCCTTCTCCTTCTTCTACTTCTTCTGATTCACCCTCCAGACTTCATCTTCTCCTTCTCCTTCTTCTGCTTCTTCTGATTCACCCTCCAGACTTCACCTTCTCCTTCTCCTTCTTCTGCTTCTTCTGATTCACCCTCCAGACTTCACCTTCTCCTTCTCCTTCTTCTACTTCTTCTGATTCACCCTCCAGACTTCACCTTCTCCTTCTCCTTCTTCTACTTCTTCTGATTCACCCTCCAGTCTTCACCTTCTCCTTCTCCTTCTTCTGTTTCTTCTGCTTCACCCTCCAGACTTCACCTTCTCCTTCTCTTTCTTCTGCTTCTTCTGATTCACCCTCCAGACTTCACCTTCTCCTTCTCCTTCTTCTGATTCTTCTGATTCACCCTCCAGACTTCACCTTCTCCTTCTCCTTCTTCTGCTTCTTCTGATTCACCCTCCTGACTTCACCTTCTCCTGCTGCTTCTTCTACTTCTTCTGATTCAACCTCCTGACTTCACCTTCTCCTTCTCCTTCTTCTACTTCTTCTGCTTCACCCTCCAGACTTCACCTTCTCCTTCTTCTATTTCTTCTGATTCACCCTCCAGATTTCATCTTCTCCTTCTCCTTCTCCTGCTTCTTCTGATTCACCCTCCAGACTTCACCTTCTCCTTCTCCTTATTCTGCTTCTTCTGATTCACCCTCCAGACTTCACCTTCTCCTTCTCCTTATTCTGCTTCTTCTGATTCACCCTCCAGACTTCACCTTCTCCTTCTCCTTCCTCTGCTTCTTCTGATTCACCCTCCAGACTTCACCTTCTCCTTCTCCTTCCTCTGATTCTTCTGATTCACCCTCCAGACTTCACCTTCTCTTTCTCCTTCTTCTGCTTCTTCTGATTCACCCTCCTGACTTCACCTTCTCCTTCTCCTTCTTCTACTTCTTCTGATTCACCCTCCTGACTTCACCTTCTCCTTCTCCTTCTTCTACTTCTTCTGCTTCACCCTCCAGACTTCACCTTCTCCTTCTCCTTCTTCTACTTCTTCTGATTCACCCTCCAGACATCACCTTCTCCTTCTCCTTCTTCTGCTTCTTCTGATTCACCCTCCAGACTTCACCTTCTCCTTCTCCTTATTCTGCTTCTTCTGATTAACCATCCAGACTTCACCTTCTCCTTCTCCTTCTTCTGCTTCTTCTGATTCACACTCCAGACTTCACCTTCTCCTTCTCCTTCTTCTACTTCTTCTGATTCACCCTCCAGACTTCACCTTCTCCTTCTCTTTCTTCTGCTTCTTCTGATTCACCCTCCAGACTTCACCTTCTCCTTCTCCTTCTTCTGATTCTTCTGATTCACCCTCCAGACTTCACCTTCTCCTTCTCCTTCTTCTGCTTCTTCTGATTCACCCTCCTGACTTCACCTTCTCCTTCTCCTTCTTCTACTTCTTCTGATTCACCCTCCTGACTTCACCTTCTCCTTCTCCTTCTTCTACTTCTTCTGCTTCACCCTCCAGACTTCACCTTCTCCTTCTCCTTATTCTACTTCTTCTGATTCACCCTCCAGACTTGACCTTCTCCTTCTCCTTCTTCTACTTCTTCTGATTCACCCTCCAGACTTCACCTTCTCCTTCTCCTTCTTCTGCTTCTTCTGCTTCACCGTCCTGACTTCACCTTCTCCTTCTCCTTCTTCTAATTCTTCTGCTTCATCCCCCTGACATCACCTGCTCCTTCTCCTTCTTCTGCTTCTTCTGATACACCCTCCTAACTTCACCTTCTCCTTCTCCTTCTTCTGCTTCTTCTGATTCACCCTCCTGACTTCACCTTCTCCTTCTCCTTCTGCTTCTTCTGATTCACCCTCCAGACTTCACCTTCTCCTTCTCCTTCTTCTGCTTCTTCTGATTCACCCTCCAGACTTCACCTTCTCCTTCTCCTTCTTCTGCTTCTTCTGATTCACCCTCCAGACCTCACCTTCTCCTTCTCCTTCTTCTACTTCTTCTGATTCACCCTCCAGACTTCATCTTCTCCTTCTCCTTCTTCTGCTTCTTCTGATTCACCCTCCAGACTTCACCTTCTCCTTCTCCTTCTTCTGCTTCTTCTGATTCACCCTCCAGACTTCACCTTCTCCTTCTCCTTCTTCTACTTCTTCTGATTCACCCTCCAGACTTCACCTTCTCCTTCTCCTTCTTCTACTTCTTCTGATTCACTCTCCAGTCTTCACCTTCTCCTTCTCCTTCTTCTGTTTCTTCTGCTTCACCCTCCAGACATCACCTTCTCCTTCTCTTTCTTCTGCTTCTTCTGATTCACCCTCCAGACTTCACCTTCTCCTTCTCCTTCTTCTGATTCTTCTGATTCACCCTCCAGACTTCACCTTCTCCTTCTCCTTCTTCTGCTTCTTATGATTCACCCTCCTGACTTCACCTTCTCCTTCTCCTTCTTCTACTTCTTCTGATTCACCCTCCTGACTTCACCTTCTCCTTCTCCTTCTTCTACTTCTTCTGCTTCACCCTCCAGACTTCACCTTCTCCTTCTCCTTCTTCTACTTCTTCTGATTCACCCTTCAGACTTCACCTTCTCCTTCTCCTTTTTCTGCTTCTTCTGATTCACCCTCCAGACTTCACCTTCTCCTTCTCCTTATTCTGCTTCTTCTGATTCATCCTCCAGACTTCACCTTCTCCTTCTCCTTCTTCTGCTTCTTCTGATTCACCCTCCGGACTTCACCTTCTCCTTCTCCTTCTTCTGCTTCTTCTGATTTACCCTCCAGACTTCACCTTCTCCTTCTCCTTCTTCTACTTCTTCTGATTCACCCTCCAGACTACACCTTCTCCTTCTCCTTCTTCTACTTCTTCTGATTCACCCTCCAGACTTCACCTTCTCCTTCTCCTTCTTCTGTTTCTTCTGATTCACCGTCCAGACTTCACCTTCTCCTTCTCCTTCTTCTACTACTTCTGATTCACCCTCCAGAATTCACCTTCTCCTTCTCCTTCTTCTACTTCTTCTGATTCACCCTCCAGACTTCATCTTCTCCTTCTCCTTCTTCTGCTTCTTCTGATTCACCCTCCAGACTTCACCTTCTCCTTCTCCTTCTTCTGCTTCTTCTGATTCACCCTCCAGACTTCACCTTCTCCTTCTCCTTCTTCTACTTCTTCTGATTCACCCTCCAGACTTCACCTTCTCCTTCTCCTTCTTCTGCTTCTTCTGCTTCACCGTCCTGACTTCACCTTCTCCTTCTCCTTCTTCTAATTCTTCTGCTTCATCCCCCTGACATCACCTGCTCCTTCTCCTTCTTCTGCTTCTTCTGATTCACCCTCCTAACTTCACCTTCTCCTTCTCCTTCTTCTGCTTCTTCTGATTCACCCTCCTGACTTCACCTTCTCCTTCTCCTTCTTCTGCTTCTTCTGATTCACCCTCCAGACTTCACCTTCTCCTTCTCCTTCTTCTGCTTCTTCTGATTCACCCTCCAGACTTCACCTTCTCCTTCTCCTTCTTCTGCTTCTTCTGATTCACCCTCCAGACCACACCTTCACCTTCTCCTTCTTCTACTTCTTCTGATTCACCCTCCAGACTTCATCTTCTCCTTCTCCTTCTTCTGCTTCTTCTGATTCACCCTCCAGACTTCACCTTCTCCTTCTCCTTCTTCTGCTTCTTCTGATTCACCCTCCAGACTTCACCTTCTCCTTCTCCTTCTTCTACTTCTTCTGATTCACCCTCCAGACTTCACCTTCTCCTTCTCCTTCTTCCAATTCTTCTGATTCACTCTCCAATCTTCACCTTCTCCTTCTCCTTCTTCTGTTTCTTCTGCTTCACCCTCCAGACATCACCTTCTCCTTCTCTTTCTTCTGCTTCTTCTGATTCACCCTCCAGACTTCACCTTCTCCTTCTCCTTCTTCTGATTCTTCTGATTCACCCTCCAGACTTCACCTTCTCCTTCTCCTTCTTCTGCTTCTTATGATTCACCCTCCTGACTTCACCTTCTCCTTCTCCTTCTTCTACTTCTTCTGATTCACCCTCCTGACTTCACCTTCTCCTTCTCCTTCTTCTACTTCTTCTGCTTCACCCTCCAGACTTCACCTTCTCCTTCTCCTTCTTCTACTTCTTCTGATTCACCCTTCAGACTTCACCTTCTCCTTCTCCTTTTTCTGCTTCTTCTGATTCACCCTCCAGACTTCACCTTCTCCTTCTCCTTATTCTGCTTCTTCTGATTCATCCTCCAGACTTCACCTTCTCCTTCTCCTTCTTCTGCTTCTTCTGATTCACCGTCCGGACTTCACCTTCTCCTTCTCCTTCTTCTGCTTCTTCTGATTCACCCTCCAGACTTCACCTTCTCCTTCTCCTTCTTCTACTTCTTCTGCTTCACCCTCCAGAATTCACCTTCTCCTTCTCCTTCTTCTACTTCTTCTGATTCACCCTCCAGACTTCATCTTCTCCTTCTCCTTCTTCTGCTTCTTCTGATTCACCCTCCAGACTTCACCTTCTCCTTCTCCTTCTTCTGCTTCTTCTGATTCACCCTCCAGACTTCACCTTCTCCTTCTCCTTCTTCTACTTCTTCTGATTCACCCTCCAGACTTCACCTTCTCCTTCTCCTTCTTCTGCTTCTTCTGCTTCACCGTCCTGACTTCACCTTCTCCTTCTCCTTCTTCTAATTCTTCTGCTTCATCCCCCTGACATCACCTGCTCCTTCTCCTTCTTCTGCTTCTTCTGATTCACCCTCCTAACTTCACCTTCTCCTTCTCCTTCTTCTGCTTCTTCTGATTCACCCTCCTGACTTCACCTTCTCCTTCTCCTTCTTCTGCTTCTTCTGATTCACCCTCCAGACTTCACCTTCTCCTTCTCCTTCTTCTGCTTCTTCTGATTCACCCTCCAGACTTCACCTTCTCCTTCTCCTTCTTCTGCTTCTTCTGCTTCACCCTCCAGACTTCACCTTCTCCTTCTCCTTATTCTGCTTCTTCTGATTCATCCTCCAGACTTCACCTTCTCCTTCTCCTTCTTCTGCTTCTTCTGATTCACCGTCCGGACTTCACCTTCTCCTTCTCCTTCTTCTGCTTCTTCTGATTCACCCTCCAGACTTCACCTTCTCCTTCTCCTTCTTCTACTTCTTCTGATTCACCCTCCAGACTACACCTTCTCCTTCTCCTTCTTCTACTTCTTCTGATTCACCCTCCAGACTTCACCTTTTCCTTCTCCTTCTTCTGTTTCTTCTGATTCACCGTCCAGACTTCACCTTCTCCTTCTCCTTCTTCTACTACTTCTGATTCACCCTCCAGAATTCACCTTCTCCTTCTCCTTCTTCTACTTCTTCTGATTCACCCTCCAGACTTCATCTTCTCCTTCTCCTTCTTCTGCTTCTTCTGATTCACCCTCCAGACTTCACCTTCTCCTTCTCCTTCTTCTGATTCTTCTGATTCACCCTCCAGACTTCACCTTCTCCTTCTCCTTCTTCTGCTTCTTCTGATTCACCCTCCTGACTTCACCTTCTCCTTCTTCTTCTTCTACTTCTTCTGATTCAACCTCCTGACTTCACCTTCTCCTTCTCCTTCTTCTACTTCTTCTGCTTCACCCTCCAGACTTCACCTTCTCCTTCTTCTATTTCTTCTGATTCACCCTCCAGATTTCATCTTCTCCTTCTCCTTCTCCTGCTTCTTCTGATTCACCCTCCAGACTTCACCTTCTCCTTCTCCTTATTCTGCTTCTTCTGATTCACCCTCCAGACTTCACCTTCTCCTTCTCCTTATTCTGCTTCTTCTGATTCACCCTCCAGACTTCACCTTCTCCTTCTCCTTCCTCTGCTTCTTCTGATTCACCCTCCAGACTTCACCTTCTCCTTCTCCTTCCTCTGATTCTTCTGATTCACCCTCCAGACTTCACCTTCTCTTTCTCCTTCTTCTGCTTCTTCTGATTCACCCTCCTGACTTCACCTTCTCCTTCTCCTTCTTCTACTTCTTCTGATTCACCCTCCTGACTTCACCTTCTCCTTCTCCTTCTTCTACTTCTTCTGCTTCACCCTCCAGACTTCACCTTCTCCTTCTCCTTCTTCTACTTCTTCTGATTCACCCTCCAGACATCACCTTCTCCTTCTCCTTCTTCTGCTTCTTCTGATTCACCCTCCAGACTTCACCTTCTCCTTCTCCTTATTCTGCTTCTTCTGATTCACCCTCCAGACTTCACCTTCTCCTTCTCCTTCTTCTGCTTCTTCTGATTCACACTCCAGACTTCACCTTCTCCTTCTCCTTCTTCTACTTCTTCTGATTCACCCTCCAGACTTCACCTTCTCCTTCTCTTTCTTCTGCTTCTTCTGATTCACCCTCCAGACTTCACCTTCTCCTTCTCCTTCTTCTGATTCTTCTGATTCACCCTCCAGACTTCACCTTCTCCTTCTCCTTCTTCTGCTTCTTCTGATTCACCCTCCTGACTTCACCTTCTCCTTCTCCTTCTTCTACTTCTTCTGATTCACCCTCCTGACTTCACCTTCTCCTTCTCCTTCTTCTACTTCTTCTGCTTCACCCTCCAGACTTCACCTTCTCCTTCTCCTTATTCTACTTCTTCTGATTCACCCTCCAGACTTGACCTTCTCCTTCTCCTTCTTCTACTTCTTCTGATTCACCCTCCAGACTTCACCTTCTCCTTCTCCTTCTTCTGCTTCTTCTGCTTCACCGTCCTGACTTCACCTTCTCCTTCTCCTTCTTCTAATTCTTCTGCTTCATCCCCCTGACATCACCTGCTCCTTCTCCTTCTTCTGCTTCTTCTGATTCACCCTCCTAACTTCACCTTCTCCTTCTCCTTCTTCTGCTTCTTCTGATTCACCCTCCTGACTTCACCTTCTCCTTCTCCTTCTTCTGCTTCTTCTGATTCACCCTCCAGACTTCACCTTCTCCTTCTCCTTCTTCTGCTTCTTCTGATTCACCCTCCAGACTTCACCTTCTCCTTCTCCTTCTTCTGCTTCTTCTGATTCACCCTCCAGACCACACCTTCTCCTTCTCCTTCTTCTACTTCTTCTGATTCACCCTCCAGACTTCATCTTCTCCTTCTCCTTCTTCTGCTTCTTCTGATTCACCCTCCAGACTTCACCTTCTCCTTCTCCTTCTTCTGCTTCTTCTGATTCACCCTCCAGATTTCACCTTCTCCTTCTCCTTCTTCTACTTCTTCTGATTCACCCTACAGACTTCACCTTCTCCTTCTCCTTCTTCTACTTCTTCTGATTCACCCTCCAGTCTTCACCTTCTCCTTCTCCTTCTTCTGTTTCTTCTGCTTCACCCTCCAGACTTCACCTTCTCCTTCTCTTTCTTCTGCTTCTTCTGATTCACCCTCCAGACTTCACCTTCTCCTTCTCCTTCTTCTGATTCTTCTGATTCACCCTCCAGACTTTACCTTCTCCTTCTCCTTCTTCTGCTTCTTCTGATTCACCCTCCTGACTTCACCTACTCCTTCTCCTTCTTCTACTTCTTCTGATTCACCCTCCTGACTTCACCTTCTCCTTCTCCTTCTTCTACTTCTTCTGCTTCACCCTCCAGACTTCACCTTCTCCTTCTCCTTCTTCGACTTCTTCTGATTCACCCTTCAGACTTCACCTTCTCCTTCTCCTTTTTCTGCTTCTTCTGATTCATCCTCCAGACTTCACCTTCTCCTTCTCCTTCTTCTGCTTCTTCTGATTCACCCTCCAGACTTCACCTTCTCCTTCTCCTTCTTCTGCTTCTTCTGATTCACCCTCCAGACTTCACCTTCTCCTTCTCCTTCTTCTGCTTCTTCTGATTCACCCTCCAGACTTCACCTTCTCCTTCTCCTTCTTCTGCTTTTTCTGATTCACCCTCCAGACTTCACTTTCTCCTTCTCCTTCTTCTACTTCTTCTGATTCACCCTCCGGACTTCACCTTCTCCTTCTCTTTCTTCTGCTTCTTCTGATTCACACTCCAGACTTCACCTTCTCCTTCTCCTTCTTCTGATTATTCTGATTCACCCTCCAGACTTCACCTTCTCCTTCTCCTTCTTCTACTTCTTCTGATTCACCCTCCAGACTTCACCTTCTCCTTCTCTTTCTTCTGCTTCTTCTGATTCACCCTCCAGACTTCACCTTCTCCTTCTCCTTCTTCTACTTCTTCTGCTTCAACCTCCAGACTTTACCTTCTCCTTCTCCTTCTTCTACTTCTTCTGATTCACCCTCCAGACTTCACCTTCTCCTTCTCCTTCTTCTGCTTCTTCTGATTCACCCTCCAGACTTCACCTTCTCCTTCTCCTTCTTCTGCTTCTTCTGATTCACCCTCCAGACTTCACCTTCTCCTTCTCCTTCTTCTACTCCTTCTGATCCACCCTCCAGACTTCACCTTCTCCTTCTCCTTCTTCTGCTTCTTCTGATTCACCCTCCAGACTTCACCTTCTCCTTCTCCTTATTCTGCTTCTTCTGATTCACCCTCCAGACTTCACCTTCTCCTTCTCCTTCTTCTGCTTCTTCTGATTCACCCTGCAGACTTCACCTTCTCCTTCTCCTTCTTCTGCTTCTTCTGATTCACCCTCCAGACTTCACCTTCTCCTTCTCCTTCTTCTACTTCTTCTGATTCACCCTCCAGACTTCACCTTCTCCTTCTCCTTCTTCTGCTTCTTCTGATTCACCCTCCAGACTTCACCTTCTCCTTCTCCTTCGTCTACTTCTTCTGATTCACCCTCCAGACTACACCTTCTCCTTCTCCTTCTTCTACTTCTTCTGATTCACCCTCCAGACTTCACCTTCTCCTTCTCCTTCTTCTGCTTCTTCTGATTCACCCTCCAGACTTCACCTTCTCCTTCTCCTTCTTCTACTTCTTCTGATTCACCCTCCAGACTGCACCTTCTCCTTCTTCTACTTCTTCTGATTCACCCTCCAGACTTCACCTTCTCCTTCTCCTTCTTCTACTTCTTCTGCTTCTCCCTCCAGACTTCACCTTCTCCTTCTCCTTCTTCTGCTTCTTCTGATTCACCCTCCAGACTTCAGCTTCTCCTTCTCCTTCTTCTACTTCTTCTGATTCACCCTCCAGACTTCACCTTCTCCTTCTTCTCCTTCTTCTGATTCACCCTCCTGACTTCACGTTCTCCTTCTCCTTCTTCTGCTTCTTCTGCTTCACCCTCCAGACTTCACCTTCTCCTTCTCCTTCTTCTGCTTCTTCTGCTTCACCCTCCAGACTTTACCTTCTCCTTCTCCTTCGTCTGCTTCTTCTGCTTCACCCTCCTGACTTCACCTTCTCCTTCTCCTTCTTCTACTTCTTCTGATTCACCCTCCAGACTTCACCTTCTCCTTCTCCTTCTTCTGCTTCTTCTGCTTCACCCTCCAGACTTCACCTTCTCCTTTCCCTTCTTCTGCTTCTTCTGCTTCGCCCTCCAGACTTCACCTTCTCCTTCTCCTTCTTCTGCTTCTTCTGCTTCACCCTCCAGACTTCACCTTCTCCTTCTCCTTCTTCTGCTTCTTCTGCTTCACTCTCCTAACTTCACCTTCTCCTTCTCCTCCTTCTACTTCTTCTGATTCACCCTCCAGACTTCACCTTCTCCTTCTCCTTCTTCTGCTTCTTCTGCTTCACCCTCCAGACTTCACCTTCTCCTTCTCCTTCTTCTGCTTCTTCTGCTGCGCCCTCCAGACTTCACCTTCTCCTTCTCCTTCTTCTGCTTCTTCTGCTTCACCCTCCTGACTTCACCTTCTCCTTCTCCTTCTTCTACTTCTTCTGCTTCACCCCCCTGACTTCACCTGCTCCTTCTCCTTCTTCTGCTTCTTCTAATTCACCCTCCAGACTTCACCTTCTCCTTCTCCTTCTTCTGCTTCTTCTGATTCACCCTCCAGACTTCACCTTCTCCTTCTCCTTCTTCTGCTTCTTCTGATTCACCCTCCTAACTTCACCTTCTCCTTCTCCTTCTTCTGCTTCTTCTGATTCACCCTCCTGACTTCACCTTCTCCTTCTCCTTCTTCTGCTTCTTCTGATTCACCCTCCAGACTTCATCTTCTCCTTCTCCTTCTTCTGCTTCTTCTGATTCACCCTCCAGACTTCACCTTCTCCTTCTCCTTCTTCTGATTCTTCTGATTCACCCTCCAGACCTCACCTTCTCCTTCTTCTACTTCTTCTGATTCACCCTCCAGACTTCATCTTTTCCTTCTCCTTCTTCTACTTCTTCTGATTCATCCTCCAGACTTCACCTTCTCCTTCTCCTTCTTCTACTTCTTCTGATTCACCCTCCAGTCTTCACCTTCTCCTTCTCCTTCTTCTGTTTCTTCTGCTTCACCCTCCAGACTTCACTTTCTCCTTCTCTTTCTTCTGCTTCTTCTGATTCACCCTCCAGACTTCACCTTCTCCTTCTCCTTATAATGCTTCTTCTGATTCACCCTCCAGACTTCACCTTCTCCTCCTCCTTCTTCTGCTTCTTCTGATTCACCCTCCAGACTTCACCTTCTCCTTCTCCTTCTTCTGCTTCTTCTGATTCACCCTCCAGACTTCACCTTCTCCTTCTCCTTCTTCTGCTTCTTCTGATTCACCCTCCAGACTTCACCTTCTCCATCTCCTTCTTCTGCTTCTTCTGATTCACCCTCCAGACTTCACCTTCTCCTTCTCCTTCTTCTGCTTCTTCTGATTCACCCTTCAGACTTCACCTTCTCCTTCTCCTTTTCTGCTTCTTCTGATTCACCCTCCAGACCTCACCATCTCCTTCTCCTTCATCTACTTCTTCTGATTCACCCTCCAGACTTCATCTTCTCCTTCTCCTTCTTCTGCTTCTTCTGATTCACCCTCCAGACTTCACCTTCTCCTTCTCCTTCTTCTGCTTCTTCTGATTCACCCTCCAGACTTCACCTTCTCCTTCTCCTTCTTCTACTTCTTCTGCTTCTCCCCCCTGACTTCACCTTCTCCTTCTCCTTCTTCTGCTTCTTCTGATTCACCCTCCTAACTTCACCTTCTCCTTCTCCTTCTTCTGCTTCTTCTGATTCACCCTCCTGACTTCACCTTCTCCTTCTCCTTCTTCTGCTTCTTCTGATTCACCCTCCAGACTTCACCTTCTCCTTCTCCTTCTTCTGCTTCTTCTGATTCACCCTCCTAACTTCACCTTCTCCTTCTCCTTCTTCTACTTCTTCTGCTTCACCCTCCAGCCTCCAGACTTCACCTTCTCCTTCTCCGTCTTCTACTTCTTCTGATTCACCCTCCAGACTTCACCTTCTCCTTCTTCTGCTTCTTCTGATTCACCCTCCAGACTTCACCTTCTCCTTCTCCTTCTTCTGCTTCTTCCGATTCACCCTTCAGACTTCACCTTCTCCTTCTCCTTCTTCTGCTTCTTCTGATTCACCCTCCAGACCTCACCTTCCCCTTCTCCTTCTTATACATCTTCTGATTCACCCTCCAGACTTCATCTTCTCCTTCTCCTTCTTGTGCTTCTTCTGATTCACCCTCCAGACTTCACCTTCTCCTTCGCCTTCTTCTGCTTCTTCTGATTCACCCTCCAGACTTCGCCTTCTCCTTCTTCTACTTCTTCTGATTCACCCTCCAGACTTCACCTTCTCCTTCTCCTTCTTTTACTTCTTCTGATTCACCCTCCTGACTTCACCTTCTCCTTCTCCTTCTTCTGCTTCTTCTGATTCACCCTCCAGACATCACCTTCTCCTTCTCCTTCTTCTACTTCTTCTGATTCACCCTCCAGACTTCACCTTCTCCTTCTACCTCTTCTGCTTCTTCTGATTCACCCTCCAGACTTCACCTTCTCCTTCTCCTTCTTCTGCTTCTTCTGATTCACCCTCCAGACTTCACCTTCTCCTTCTCCTTCTTCTGCTACTTCTGATTCAACCTCCAGAATTCACATTCTCCTTCTCCTTCTTCTGCTTCTTCTGATTCACCCTCCAGACTTCACCTTCTCCTTCTCCTTCTTCTACTTCTTCTGTTTCACCCTCCAGACTTCACCTTCTCCTTCTCCTGCTTCTGCTTCTTCTGATTCACCCTCCAGACTTCACCTTCTCCTTCTCCTTCGTCTACTTCTTCTGATTCACCCTCCAGACTACAACTTCTCCTTCTCCTTCTTCTACATCTTCTGATTCACCCTCCAGACTTCACCTTCTCCTTCTCCTTCTTCTGCTTCTTCTGATTCACCCTCCAGACTTCACCTTCTCATTCTCCTTCTTCTACTTCTTCTGATTCACACTCCAAACTTCACCTTCTCCTTCTCCTTCTTCTACTTCTTCTGATTCACCCTCCAGACTTCACCTTCTCCTTCTCCTTCTTCTACTTCTTCTGCTTCTCCCTCCAGACTTCACCTTCTCCTTCTCCTTCTTCTGCTTCTTCTGATTCACCCTCCAGACTTCACCTTCTCCTTCTCCTTCTTCTACTTCTTCTGATTCACCCTCCAGACTTCACCTTATCCTTCTCCTTCTTCTGCTTCTTCTGCTTCACCCTCCAGACTTCACCTTCTCCTTCTCCTTCTTCTGCTTCTTCTGCTTCACTCTCCAGACTTCACCTTCTCCTTCTGCTTCTTCTGCTTCTTCTGCTTCACCCTCCTGACTTCACCTTCTGCTACTGCTTCTTCTACTTCTTCTGATTCACCCTCCAGACTTCACCTTCTCCTTCATCTGCTTTTTCTGCTTCAGCCTCCAGAATTCACCTTCTCCTTCTCCTTCTTCTGCTTCTTCTGATTCACCCTCCAGACTTCACCTTCTCCTTCTCCTTCTTCTGCTTCTTCTGATTCACCCTCCAGACTTCACCTTCTCCTTCTCCTTCTTCTACTTCTTCTGATTCACCCTCCAGACTGCACCTTCTCCTTCTTCTACTTCTTCTGATTCACCCTCCAGACTTCACCTTCTCCTTCTCCTTCTTCTACTTCTTCTGCTTCTCCCTCCAGACTTCACCTTCTCCTTCTCCTTCTTCTGCTTCTTCTGATTCACCCTCCAGACTTCAGCTTCTCCTTCTCCTTCTTCTACTTCTTCTGATTCACCCTCCAGACTTCACCTTCTCCTTCTTCTCCTTCTTCTGATTCACCCTCCTGACTTCACGTTCTCCTTCTCCTTCTTCTGCTTCTTCTGCTTCACCCTCCAGACTTCACCTTCTCCTTCTCCTTCTTCTGCTTCTTCTGCTTCACCCTCCAGACTTTACCTTCTCCTTCTCCTTCCTCTGCTTCTTCTGCTTCACCCTCCTGACTTCACCTTCTCCTTCTCCTTCTTCTACTTCTTCTGATTCACCCTCCAGACTTCACCTTCTCCTTCTCCTTCTTCTGCTTCTTCTGCTTCACCCTCCAGACTTCACCTTCTCCTTCCCCTTCTTCTGCTTCTTCTGCTTCGCCCTCCAGACTTCACCTTCTCCTTCTCCTTCTTCTGCTTCTTCTGCTTCACCCTCCAGACTTCACCTTCTCCTTCTCCTTCTTCTGCTTCTTCTGCTTCACTCTCCTAACTTCACCTTCTCCTTCTCCTCCTTCTACTTCTTCTGATTCACCCTCCAGACTTCACCTTCTCCTTCTCCTTCTTCTGCTTCTTCTGCTTCACCCTCCAGACTTCACCTTCTCCTTCTCCTTCTTCTGCTTCTTCTGCTGCGCCCTCCAGACTTCACCTTCTCCTTCTCCTTCTTCTGCTTCTTCTGCTTCACCCTCCTGACTTCACCTTCTCCTTCTCCTTCTTCTACTTCTTCTGCTTCACCCCCCTGACTTCACCTGCTCCTTCTCCTTCTTCTGCTTCTTCTAATTCACCCTCCAGACTTCACCTTCTCCTTCTCCTTCTTCTGCTTCTTCTGATTCACCCTCCAGACTTCACCTTCTCCTTCTCCTTCTTCTGCTTCTTCTGATTCACCCTCCTAACTTCACCTTCTCCTTCTCCTTCTTCTGCTTCTTCTGATTCACCCTCCTGACTTCACCTTCTCCTTCTCCTTCTTCTGCTTCTTCTGATTCACCCTCCAGACTTCATCTTCTCCTTCTCCTTCTTCTGCTTCTTCTGATTCACCCTCCAGACTTCACCTTCTCCTTCTCCTTCTTCTGATTCTTCTGATTCACCCTCCAGACCTCACCTTCTCCTTCTTCTACTTCTTCTGATTCACCCTCCAGACTTCATCTTTTCCTTCTCCTTCTTCTACTTCTTCTGATTCATCCTCCAGACTTCACCTTCTCCTTCTCCTTCTTCTACTTCTTCTGATTCACCCTCCAGTCTTCACCTTCTCCTTCTCCTTCTTCTGTTTCTTCTGCTTCACCCTCCAGACTTCACTTTCTCCTTCTCTTTCTTCTGCTTCTTCTGATTCACCCTCCAGACTTCACCTTCTCCTTCTCCTTATAATGCTTCTTCTGATTCACCCTCCAGACTTCACCTTCTCCTCCTCCTTCTTCTGCTTCTTCTGATTCACCCTCCAGACTTCACCTTCTCCTTCTCCTTCTTCTGCTTCTTCTGATTCACCCTCCAGACTTCACCTTCTCCTTCTCCTTCTTCTGCTTCTTCTGATTCACCCTCCAGACTTCACCTTCTCCATCTCCTTCTTCTGCTTCTTCTGATTCACCCTCCAGACTTCACCTTCTCCTTCTCCTTCTTCTGCTTCTTCTGATTCACCCTTCAGACTTCACCTTCTCCTTCTCCTTTTCTGCTTCTTCTGATTCACCCTCCAGACCTCACCATCTCCTTCTCCTTCATCTACTTCTTCTGATTCACCCTCCAGACTTCATCTTCTCCTTCTCCTTCTTCTGCTTCTTCTGATTCACCCTCCAGACTTCACCTTCTCCTTCTCCTTCTTCTGCTTCTTCTGATTCACCCTCCAGACTTCACCTTCTCCTTCTCCTTCTTCTACTTCTTCTGCTTCTCCCCCCTGACTTCACCTTCTCCTTCTCCTTCTTCTGCTTCTTCTGATTCACCCTCCTAACTTCACCTTCTCCTTCTCCTTCTTCTGCTTCTTCTGATTCACCCTCCTGACTTCACCTTCTCCTTCTCCTTCTTCTGCTTCTTCTGATTCACCCTCCAGACTTCACCTTCTCCTTCTCCTTCTTCTGCTTCTTCTGATTCACCCTCCTAACTTCACCTTCTCCTTCTCCTTCTTCTACTTCTTCTGCTTCACCCTCCAGCCTCCAGACTTCACCTTCTCCTTCTCCGTCTTCTACTTCTTCTGATTCACCCTCCAGACTTCACCTTCTCCTTCTTCTGCTTCTTCTGATTCACCCTCCAGACTTCACCTTCTCCTTCTCCTTCTTCTGCTTCTTCCGATTCACCCTTCAGACTTCACCTTCTCCTTCTCCTTCTTCTGCTTCTTCTGATTCACCCTCCAGACCTCACCTTCCCCTTCTCCTTCTTATACATCTTCTGATTCACCCTCCAGACTTCATCTTCTCCTTCTCCTTCTTGTGCTTCTTCTGATTCACCCTCCAGACTTCACCTTCTCCTTCGCCTTCTTCTGCTTCTTCTGATTCACCCTCCAGACTTCGCCTTCTCCTTCTTCTACTTCTTCTGATTCACCCTCCAGACTTCACCTTCTCCTTCTCCTTCTTCTACTTCTTCTGATTCACCCTCCTGACTTCACCTTCTCCTTCTCCTTCTTCTGCTTCTTCTGATTCACCCTCCAGACTTCACCTTCTCCTTCTCCTTCTTCTACTTCTTCTGATTCACCCTCCGGACTTCACCTTCTCCTTCTACCTCTTCTGCTTCTTCTGATTCACCCTCCAGACTTCACCTTCTCCTTCTCCTTCTTCTGCTTCTTCTGATTCACCCTCCAGACTTCACCTTCTCCTTCTCCTTCTTCTGCTACTTCTGATTCAACCTCCAGAATTCACATTCTCCTTCTCCTTCTTCTGCTTCTTCTGATTCACCCTCCAGACTTCACCTTCTCCTTCTCCTTCTTCTACTTCTTCTGTTTCACCCTCCAGACTTCACCTTCTCCTTCTCCTGCTTCTGCTTCTTCTGATTCACCCTCCAGACTTCACCTTCTCCTTCTCCTTCGTCTACTTCTTCTGATTCACCCTCCAGACTACACCTTCTCCTTCTCCTTCTTCTACATCTTCTGATTCACCCTCCAGACTTCACCTTCTCCTTCTCCTTCTTCTGCTTCTTCTGATTCACCCTCCAGACTTCACCTTCTCATTCTCCTTCTTCTACTTCTTCTGATTCACACTCCAAACTTCACCTTCTCCTTCTCCTTCTTCTGCTTCTTCTGATTCACCCTCCAGACTTCACCTTCTCCTTCTCCTTCTTCTGATTCTTCTGATTCACCCTCCAGACCTCACCTTCTCCTTCTTCTACTTCTTCTGATTCACCCTCCAGACTTCATCTTTTCCTTCTCCTTCTTCTACTTCTTCTGATTCATCCTCCAGACTTCACCTTCTCCTTCTCCTTCTTCTACTTCTTCTGATTCACCCTCCAGTCTTCACCTTCTCCTTCTCCTTCTTCTGTTTCTTCTGCTTCACCCTCCAGACTTCACTTTCTCCTTCTCTTTCTTCTGCTTCTTCTGATTCACCCTCCAGACTTCACCTTCTCCTTCTCCTTATAATGCTTCTTCTGATTCACCCTCCAGACTTCACCTTCTCCTCCTCCTTCTTCTGCTTCTTCTGATTCACCCTCCAGACTTCACCTTCTCCTTCTCCTTCTTCTGCTTCTTCTGATTCACCCTCCAGACTTCACCTTCTCCTTCTCCTTCTTCTGCTTCTTCTGATTCACCCTCCAGACTTCACCTTCTCCATCTCCTTCTTCTGCTTCTTCTGATTCACCCTCCAGACTTCACCTTCTCCTTCTCCTTCTTCTGCTTCTTCTGATTCACCCTTCAGACTTCACCTTCTCCTTCTCCTTTTCTGCTTCTTCTGATTCACCCTCCAGACCTCACCATCTCCTTCTCCTTCATCTACTTCTTCTGATTCACCCTCCAGACTTCATCTTCTCCTTCTCCTTCTTCTGCTTCTTCTGATTCACCCTCCAGACTTCACCTTCTCCTTCTCCTTCTTCTGCTTCTTCTGATTCACCCTCCAGACTTCACCTTCTCCTTCTCCTTCTTCTACTTCTTCTGCTTCTCCCCCCTGACTTCACCTTCTCCTTCTCCTTCTTCTGCTTCTTCTGATTCACCCTCCTAACTTCACCTTCTCCTTCTCCTTCTTCTGCTTCTTCTGATTCACCCTCCTGACTTCACCTTCTCCTTCTCCTTCTTCTGCTTCTTCTGATTCACCCTCCAGACTTCACCTTCTCCTTCTCCTTCTTCTGCTTCTTCTGATTCACCCTCCTAACTTCACCTTCTCCTTCTCCTTCTTCTACTTCTTCTGCTTCACCCTCCAGCCTCCAGACTTCACCTTCTCCTTCTCCGTCTTCTACTTCTTCTGATTCACCCTCCAGACTTCACCTTCTCCTTCTTCTGCTTCTTCTGATTCACCCTCCAGACTTCACCTTCTCCTTCTCCTTCTTCTGCTTCTTCCGATTCACCCTTCAGACTTCACCTTCTCCTTCTCCTTCTTCTGCTTCTTCTGATTCACCCTCCAGACCTCACCTTCCCCTTCTCCTTCTTATACATCTTCTGATTCACCCTCCAGACTTCATCTTCTCCTTCTCCTTCTTGTGCTTCTTCTGATTCACCCTCCAGACTTCACCTTCTCCTTCGCCTTCTTCTGCTTCTTCTGATTCACCCTCCAGACTTCGCCTTCTCCTTCTTCTACTTCTTCTGATTCACCCTCCAGACTTCACCTTCTCCTTCTCCTTCTTCTACTTCTTCTGATTCACCCTCCTGACTTCACCTTCTCCTTCTCCTTCTTCTGCTTCTTCTGATTCACCCTCCAGACTTCACCTTCTCCTTCTCCTTCTTCTACTTCTTCTGATTCACCCTCCGGACTTCACCTTCTCCTTCTACCTCTTCTGCTTCTTCTGATTCACCCTCCAGACTTCACCTTCTCCTTCTCCTTCTTCTGCTTCTTCTGATTCACCCTCCAGACTTCACCTTCTCCTTCTCCTTCTTCTGCTACTTCTGATTCAACCTCCAGAATTCACATTCTCCTTCTCCTTCTTCTGCTTCTTCTGATTCACCCTCCAGACTTCACCTTCTCCTTCTCCTTCTTCTACTTCTTCTGTTTCACCCTCCAGACTTCACCTTCTCCTTCTCCTGCTTCTGCTTCTTCTGATTCACCCTCCAGACTTCACCTTCTCCTTCTCCTTCGTCTACTTCTTCTGATTCACCCTCCAGACTACACCTTCTCCTTCTCCTTCTTCTACATCTTCTGATTCACCCTCCAGACTTCACCTTCTCCTTCTCCTTCTTCTGCTTCTTCTGATTCACCCTCCAGACTTCACCTTCTCATTCTCCTTCTTCTACTTCTTCTGATTCACACTCCAAACTTCACCTTCTCCTTCTCCTTCTTCTACTTCTTCTGATTCACCCTCCAGACTTCACCTTCTCCTTCTCCTTCTTCTACTTCTTCTGCTTCTCCCTCCAGACTTCACCTTCTCCTTCTCCTTCTTCTGCTTCTTCTGATTCACCCTCCAGACTTCACCTTCTCCTTCTCCTTCTTCTACTTCTTCTGATTCACCCTCCAGACTTCACCTTATCCTTCTCCTTCTTCTGCTTCTTCTGCTTCACCCTCCAGACTTCACCTTCTCCTTCTCCTTCTTCTGCTTCTTCTGCTTCACTCTCCAGACTTCACCTTCTCCTTCTGCTTCTTCTGCTTCTTCTGCTTCACCCTCCTGACTTCACCTTCTGCTACTCCTTCTTCTACTTCTTCTGATTCACCCTCCAGACTTCACCTTCTCCTTCTCCTTCATCTGCTTTTTCTGCTTCAGCCTCCAGAATTCACCTTCTCCTTTTCCTTCTTCTGCTTCTTCTGCTTCGCCCTCCAGACTTCACCTTCTCCTTCTCCTTCTTCTGCTTCTTCTGCTTCACCCTCCAGACTTCACCTTCTCCTTCTCCTTCTTCTGCTTCTTCTGCTTCACCCTCCTGACTTCACCTTCTCCTTCTCCTTCTTCTACTTCTTCTGATTCACCCTCCAGACTTCACCTTCTCCTTCTCCTTCTTCTGCTTCTACGGCTTCACCCTCCAGACTTCACCTTCTCCTTCTCCTTCTTCTGCTTCTTCTTCTGCGCCCTCCAGACTTGACCTTCTCCTTCTCCTTCTTCTGCTTCTTCTGCTTCACCCTCCTGACTTCACCTTCTCCTTCTCCTTATTCTACTTCTTCTGCTTCACCCCCCTGACTTCACCTTCTCCTTCTCCTTCTTCTGCTTCTTCTGATTCACCCTCCTATCTTCACCTTCTCCTTCTCCTTCTTCTGCTTCTTCTGATTCACCCTCCTGACTTCACCTTCTCCTTCTCCTTCTTCTGCTTCTTCTGATCCACCCTCCAGACTTCACCTTCTACTTCTCCTTCTTCTGCTTCTTCTGATTCACCCTCCAGACCTCACCTTCTCCTTCTCCTTCTTCTACTTCTTCTGATTCACCCTCCAGACTTCATCTTCTCCTTCTCCTTCTTCTGCTTCTTCTGATTCACCCTCCAGACTTCACCTTCTCCTTCTCCTTCTTCTGCTTCTTCTGATTCACCCTCCAGACTTCACCTTCTCCTTCTCCTTCTTCTATTCTTCTGATTCACCCTCCAGACTTCACCTTCTTCTTCTCCTACTTCTACTTCTTCTGATTCACCCTCCAGTCTTCACCTTCTCCTTCTCCTTCTTCTGCTTCTTCTGCTTCACCCTCCAGACTTCACCTTCTCCTTCTCTTTCTTCTGCTTCTTCTGATTCACCCTCCAGACTTCACCTTCTCCTTCTCCTTCTTCTGATTCTTCTGGTTTACCCTCCAGACTTCACCTTCTCCTTCTCCTTCTTCTGCTTCTTCTGATTCACCCTCCTGACTTCACCTTCTCCTTCTCCTTCTTCTACTTCTTCTGATTCACCCTCCTGACTTCACCTTCTCCTTCTCCTTCTTCTACTTCTTCTGCTTCACCCTCCAGACTTCACCTTCTCCTTCTCCTTCTTCTACTTCTTCTGATTCACCCTCCAGACTTCTCCTTCTCCTTCTCCTTCTTCTGCTTCTTCTGATTCACCCTCCAGACTTCACCTTCTCCTTCTCCTTATTCTGCTTCTTCTGATTCACCCTCCAGACTTCACCTTCTCCTTCTCCTTCTTCTGCTTCTTCTGATTCACCCTCCAGACTTCACCTTCTCCTTCTCCTTCTTCTGCTTCTTCTGATTCACCCTCCAGACTTCACCTTCTCCTTCTCCTTCTTCTACTTCTTCTGATTCACCCTTCAGACTTCACCTTCTCCTTCTCCTTCTTCTGCTTCTTCTGATTCACCCTCCAGATTTCACCTTCTCCTTCTCCTTCTTCTGCTTCTTCTGATTCACCCTCCAGACTTCGCCTTCTCCTTCTCCTTCTTCTACTTCTTCTGATTCACCCTCCAGACTTCACCTTCTCCTTCTCCTTCTTCTGCTTCTTCTGATTCACCCTCCTGACTTCACCTTCTCCTTCTCCTTCTTCTGCTTCTTCTGATTCACCCTCCAGACTTCACCTTCTCCTTCTCCTTCTTCTACTTCTTCTGATTCACCCTCCAGACTTCACCTTCTCCTTCTAATTCATCTTCTTCTTCTGATTCACCCTCCAGACTTCACCTTCTCCTTCTCCTTCTTCTGCTTCTTCTGATTCACCCTCCATACTTCACCTTCTCCTTCTCCTTCTTCTGCTTCTTCTGATTCACCCTCCAGACTTCACCTTATCCTTCTCCTTCTTCTGCTTCTTCTGCTTCACCCTCCAGACTTCACCTTCTCCTTCTCCTTCTTCTGCTTCTTCTGCTTCACTCTCCAGACTTCACCTTCTCCTTCTCCTTCTTCTCCTTCTTCTGCTTCACCCTCCTGACTTCACATTCTGCTACTCCTTCTTCTACTTCTTCTGATTCACCCTCCAGACTTCACCTTCTCCTTCTCCTTCATCTGCTTTTTCTGCTTCAGCCTCCAGAATTCACCTTCTCCTTCTCCTTCTTCTGCTTCTTCTGCTTCGCCCTCCAGACTTCACCTTCTCCTTCTCCTTCTTCTGCTTCTTCTGCTTCACCCTCCAGACTTCACCTTCTCCTTCTCCTTCTTCTGCTTCTTCTGCTTCACCCTCCTGACTTCACCTTCTCCTTCTCCTTCTTCTACTTCTTCTGATTCACCCTCCAGACTTCACCTTCTCCTTCTCCTTCTTCTGCTTCTACGGCATCACCCTCCAGACTTCACCTTCTCCTTCTCTTTCTTCTGCTTCTTCTGCTGCGCCCTCCAGACTTGACCTTCTCCTTCTCCTTCTTCTGCTTCTTCTGCTTCACCCTCCTGACTTCACCTTCTCCTTCTCCTTCTTCTACTTCTTCTGCTTCACCCCCCTGACTTCACCTTCTCCTTCTCCTTTTTCTGCTTCTTCTGATTCACCCTCCTAACTTCACCTTCACCTTCTCCTTCTTCTGCTTCTTCTGATTCACCCTCCTGACTTCACCTTCTCCTTCTCCTTCTTCTGCTTCTTCTGATCCACCCTCCAGACTTCACCTTCTACTTCTCCTTCTTCTGCTTCTTCTGATTCACCCTCCAGACCTCACCTTCTCCTTCTCCTTCTTCTACTTCTTCTGATTCACCCTCCAGACTTCATCTTCTCCTTCTCCTTCTTCTGCTTCTTCTGATTCACCCTCCAGACTTCACCTTCTTCTTCTCCTTCTTCTACTTCTTCTGATTCACCCTCCAGTCTTCACCTTCTCCTTCTCCTTCTTCTATTCTTCTGATTCACCCTCCAGACTTCACCTTCTTCTTCTCCTTCTTCTACTTCTTCTGATTCACCCTCCAGTCTTCACCTTCTCCTTCTCCTTCTTCTGCTTCTTCTGCTTCACCCTCCAGACTTCACCTTCTCCTTCTCTTTCTTCTGCTTCTTCTGATTCACCCTCCAGACTTCACCTTCTCCTTCTCCTTCTTCTGATTCTTCTGGTTTACCCTCCAGACTTCACCTTCTCCTTCTCCTTCTTCTGCTTCTTCTGATTCACCCTCCTGACTTCACCTTCTCCTTCTCCTTCTTCTACTTCTTCTGATACACCCTCCTGACTTCACCTTCTCCTTATCCTTCTTCTACTTCTTCTGCTTCACCCTCCAGACTTCACCTTCTCCTTCTCCTTCTTCTACTTCTTCTGATTCACCCTCCAGACTTCACCTTCTCCTTTCCTTCTTCTGCTTCTTCTGATTCACCCTCCAGACTTCACCTTCTCCTTCTCCTTATTCTGCTTCTTCTGATTCACCCTCCAGACTTCACCTTCTCCTTCTCCTTCTTCTGCTTCTTCTGATTCACCCTCCAGACTTCACCTTCTCCTTCTCCTTCTTCTGCTTCTTCTGATTCACCCTCCAGACTTCACCTTCTCCTTCTCCTTCTTCTGCTTCTTCTGATTCACCCTCCAGACTTCATCTTCTCCTTCTCCTTCTTCTGCTTCTTCTGATTCACCCTCCAGACTTCACCTTCTCCTTCTCCTTCTTCTGCTTCTTCTGATTCACCCTCCAGACTTCACCTTCTCCTTCTCCTTCTTCTACTTCTTCTGATTCACCCTCCAGACTTCACCTTCTCCTTCTCCTTCTTCTACTTCTTCTGATTCACCCTCCGGACTTCACCTTCTCCTTCTCCTTCTTCTGCTTCTTCTGATTCACCCTCCAGACTTCACCTTCTCCTTCTCCTTCTTCTGCTTCTTCTGATTCACCCTCCAGACTTCACCTTCTCCTTCTCCTTTTTCTGCTTCTTCTGATTCACCCTTCAGACTTCACCTTCTCCTTCTCCTTCTTCTGCTTCTTCTGATTCACCCTCCAGATCTCACCTTCTCCTTCTCCTTCTTCTACTTCTTCTGATTCACCCTCCAGACTTCATCTTCTCCTTCTCCTTCTTCTGCTTCTTCTGATTCACCCTCCAGATTTCACCTTCTCCTTCTCCTTCTTCTGCTTCTTCTGATTCACCCTCCAGACTTCGCCTTCTCCTTCTCCTTCTTCT
Organism: Somniosus microcephalus; assembly: GCF_052327205.1. Taxonomy (NCBI): domain Eukaryota; kingdom Metazoa; phylum Chordata; class Chondrichthyes; order Squaliformes; family Somniosidae; genus Somniosus; species Somniosus microcephalus. Next base: position 24,106 of record NW_028225712.1, on the reverse strand, counting down.
ACTTCTTCTGATTCACCCTCATGACTTCACCTTCTCCTTCTCCTTCTTCTACTTCTTCTGATTCACCCTCCAGTCTTCACCTTCTCCTTCTCCTTCTTCTGCTTCTTCTGATTCACCCTCCAGACTTCACCTTCTCCTTCTCCTTCTTCTGCTTCTTCTGATTCACCCTCCTGACTTCACCTTCTCCTTCTCCTTCTTCTGCTTCTTCTGATTCACCCTCCAGACTTCACCTTCTCCTTCTCCTTCTTCTACTTCTTCTGATTCACCCTCCAGACTTCACCTTCTCCTTCTCCTTCTTCTACTTCTTCTGATTCACCCTCCAGTCTTCACCTTCTCCTTCTCCTTCTTCTGCTTCTTCTGATTCACCCTCCTGACTTCACCTTCTACTTCTCCTTCTTCTGCTTCTTCTGATTCACCCTCCAGACTTCACCTTCTCCTTCTCCTTCTTCTACTTCTTCTGATTCACCCTCCAGACTTCACCTTCTCCTTCTACTTCTTCTGCTTCTTCTGATTCACCCTCCAGACTTCACCTTCTCCTTCTCCTTCTTCTGCTTCTTCTGATTCACCCTCCATACTTCACCTTCTCCTTCTCCTTCTTCTGCTTCTTCTGATTCACCCTCCAGACTTCACCTTCTCCTTCTCCTTCTTCTGCTTCTTCTGATTCACCCTCCAGACTTCACCTTCTCCTTCTGCTTCTTCTACTTCTTCTGATTCACCCTCCAGACTTCACCTTCTCCTTCTCCTTCTTCTGCTTCTTCTGATTCACCCTCCAGACTTCACCTTCTCCTTCTCCTTCGTCTACTTCTCCTGATTCACCCTCCAAACTACACCTTCTCCTTCTCCTTCTTCTACTTCTTCTGATTCACCCTCCAGACTTCACTTTCTCCTTCTCCTTCTTCTGCTTCTTCTGATTCACCCTCCAGACTTCACCTTCTCCTTTTCCTTCTTCTACTTCTTCTGATTCACCCTCCAGACTTTACCTTCTCCTTCTCCTTCTTCTACTTCTTCTGATTCACCCTCCAGACTTTACATTCTCCTTCTCCTTCTTCTACTTCTTCTGATTCACCCTCCAGACTTCACCTTCTCCTTCTCCTTCTTCTGCTTCTTCTGATTCACCCTCCAGACTTCACCTTCTCCTTCTCCTTCGTCTACTTCTCCTGATTCACCCTCCAAACTACACCTTCTCCTTCTCCTTCTTCTACTTCTTCTGATTCACCCTCCAGACTTCACCTTCTCCTTCTCCTTCTTCTGCTTCTTCTGCTTCACCCTCCAGACTTCACCTTCTCCTTCTTCTGCTTCTTCTGCTTCACCCTCCAGACTTCCCCTTCTCCGTCTCCTTCTTCTGCTTCACCCTCCAGACTTCATCTTCTCCTTCTCCTTCTTCTGCTTCTTCTGATTCACCCTCCAGACTTCACCTTCTCCTTCTCCTTCTTCTGCTTCTTCTGATTCACCCTCCAGATTTCACCTTCTCCTTCTCCTTCTTCTGCTTCTTCTGATTCACCCTCCAGACTTCGCCTTCTCCTTCTCCTTCTTCTACTTCTTCTGATTCACCCTCCAGAATTCACCTTCTCCTTCTCCTTCTTCTACTTCTTCTGATTCACCCTCCAGTCTTCACCTTCTCCTTCTCCTTCTTCTGCTTCTTCTGATTCACCCTCCAGACTTCACCTTCTCCTTCTCCTTCTTCTGCTTCTTCTGATTCACCCTCCTGACTTCACCTTCTCCTTCTCCTTCTTCTGCTTCTTCTGATTCACCCTCCAGACTTCACCTTCTCCTTCTCCTTCTTCTACATCTTCTGATTCACCCTCCAGACTTCACCTTCTCCTTCTACTTCTTCTGCTTCTTCTGATTCACCCTCCAGACTTCACCTTCTCCTTCTCCTTCTTCTGCTTCTTCTGATTCACCCTCCATACTTCACCTTCTCCTTCTCCTTCTTCTGCTTCTTCTGATTCACCCTCCAGACTTCACCTTATCCTTCTCCTTCTTCTGCTTCTTCTGCTTCACCCTCCAGACTTCACCTTCTCCTTCTCCTTCTTCTGCTTCTTCTGCTTCACTCTCCAGACTTCACCTTCTCCTTCTCCTTCTTCTCCTTCTTCTGCTTCACCCTCCTGACTTCACATTCTGCTACTCCTTCTTCTACTTCTTCTGATTCACCCTCCAGACTTCACCTTCTCCTTCTCCTTCATCTGCTTTTTCTGCTTCAGCCTCCAGAATTCACCTTCTCCTTCTCCTTCTCTGCTTCTTCTGATTCACCCTCCAGACTTCACCTTCTCCTTCTCCTTCTTCTGCTTCTACGGCATCACCCTCCAGACTTCACCTTCTCCTTCTCCTTCTTCTGCTTCTTCTGCTGCGCCCTCCAGACTTGACCTTCACCTTCTCCTTCTTCTGCTTCTTCTGCTTCACCCTCCAGACTTCCCCTTCTCCGTCTCCTTCTTCTGCTTCACCCTCCAGACTTCATCTTCTCCTTCTCCTTCTTCTGCTTCTTCTGATTCACCCTCCAGACTTCACCTTCTCCTTCTCCTTCTTCTGCTTCTTCTGATTCACCCTCCAGATTTCACCTTCTCCTTCTCCTTCTTCTGCTTCTTCTGATTCACCCTCCAGACTTCGCCTTCTCCTTCTCCTTCTTCTACTTCTTCTGATTCACCCTCCAGAATTCACCTTCTCCTTCTCCTTCTTCTACTTCTTCTGATTCACCCTCCAGTCTTCACCTTCTCCTTCTCCTTCTTCTGCTTCTTCTGATTCACCCTCCAGACTTCACCTTCTCCTTCTCCTTCTTCTGCTTCTTCTGATTCACCCTCCTGACTTCACCTTCTCCTTCTCCTTCTTCTGCTTCTTCTGATTCACCCTCCAGACTTCACCTTCTCCTTCTCCTTCTTCTACATCTTCTGATTCACCCTCCAGACTTCACCTTCTCCTTCTACTTCTTCTGCTTCTTCTGATTCACCCTCCAGACTTCACCTTCTCCTTCTCCTTCTTCTGCTTCTTCTGATTCACCCTCCATACTTCACCTTCTCCTTCTCCTTCTTCTGCTTCTTCTGATTCACCCTCCAGACTTCACCTTATCCTTCTCCTTCTTCTGCTTCTTCTGCTTCACCCTCCAGACTTCACCTTCTCCTTCTCCTTCTTCTGCTTCTTCTGCTTCACTCTCCAGACTTCACCTTCTCCTTCTCCTTCTTCTCCTTCTTCTGCTTCACCCTCCTGACTTCACATTCTGCTACTCCTTCTTCTACTTCTTCTGATTCACCCTCCAGACTTCACCTTCTCCTTCTCCTTCATCTGCTTTTTCTGCTTCAGCCTCCAGAATTCACCTTCTCCTTCTCCTTCTTCTGCTTCTTCTGATTCACCCTCCAGACTTCACCTTCTCCTTCTCCTTCTTCTGCTTCTACGGCATCACCCTCCAGACTTCACCTTCTCCTTCTCCTTCTTCTGCTTCTTCTGCTGCGCCCTCCAGACTTGACCTTCTCCTTCTCCTTCTTCTGCTTCTTCTGCTTCACCCTCCTGACTTCACCTTCTCCTTCTCCTTCTTCTACTTCTTCTGCTTCACCCCCCTGACTTCACCTTCTCCTTCTCCTTTTTCTGCTTCTTCTGATTCACCCTCCTAACTTCACCTTCTCCTTCTCCTTCTTCTACTTCTTCTGATTCACCCTCCTGACTTCACCTTCTCCTTCTCCTTCTTCTACTTCTTCTGCTTCACCCTCCAGACTTCACCTTATCCTTCTCCTTCTTCTACTTCTTCTGATTCACCCTCCAGACTTCACCTTCTCCTTCTCCTTCTTCTGCTTCTCCTGATTCACCCTCCAGACTTCACCTTCTCCTTCTCCTTATTCTGCTTCTTCTGATTCACCCTCCAGACTTCACCTTCTCCTTCTCCTTCTTCTGCTTCTTCTGATTCACCCTCCAGACTTCAACTTCTCCTTCTCCTTCTTCTGCTTCTTCTGATTCACCCTCCAGACTTCACCTTCTCCTTCTCCTTCTTCTACTTCTTCTGATACACCCTCCAGACTTCATCTTCTCATTCTCCTTCTTCTGCTTCTTCTGATTCACCCTCCAGACTTCACCTTCTCCTTCTCCTTCTTCTGCTTCTTCTGATTCACCCTCCAGACTTGTCCTTCTCCTTCTCCTTCTTCTACTTCTTCTGATTCACCCTCCAGACTTCACCTTCTCCTTCTCCTTCTTCTACTTCTACTGATTCACCCTCCAGACTTCACCTTCTCCTTCTCCTTCTTCTGCATCTTCTGATTCACCCTCCAGACTTCACCTTCTCCTTCTCCTTCTTCTGCTTCTTCTGATTCACCCTCCAGACTTCACCTTCTCCTTCTCCATCTTCTGCTTCTTCTGATTCACCCTTCAGACTTCACCTTCTCCTTCTCCTTCTTCTGCTTCTTCTGATTCACCCTCCAGACTTCGCCTTCTCCTTCTGCTTCTTCTTCTTCTTCTGATTCACCCTCCAGACTTCACCATCTCCTTCTCCTTCTTCTACTTATTCTGATTCACCCTCCAGTCTTCACCTTCTCCTTCGCCTTCTTCTGCTTCTTCTGATTCACCCTCCAGACTTCACCTTCTCCTTCTCCTTCTTCTGCTTCTTCTGATTCACCCTCCTGACTTCAACTTCTCCTTCTCCTTCTTCTGCTTCTTCTGATTCACCCTCCAGACTTCACCTTCTCCTTCTCCTTCTTCTCCTTCTTCTGATTCACCCTCCAGACCTCACCTTCTCCTTCTACTTCTTCTGCTTCTTCTGATTCACCCTCCAGACTTCACCTTCTCCTTCTCCTTCTTCTGCTTCTTCTGATTCACCCTCCAGACTTCACCTTCTCCTTCTCCTTCTTCTGCTTCTTCTGATTCACCCTCCAGACTTCACCTTCTCCATCTCCTTCTTCTACTTCTTCTGATTCACCCTCCAGATCTCACCTTCTCCTTCTCCTTCTTCTACTTCTTCTGATTCACCCTCCAGACTTCATCTTCTCCTTCTCCTTCTTCTGCTTCTTCTGATTCACCCTCCAGATTTCACCTTCTCCTTCTCCTTCTTCTGCTTCTTCTGATTCACCCTCCAGACTTCGCCTTCTCCTTCTCCTTCTTCTACTTCTTCTGATTCACCCTCCAAACTTCACCTTCTCCTTCTCCTTCTTCTGCTTCTTCTGATTCACCCTCCTGACTTCACCATCTCCTTCTCCTTCTTCTCCTTCTTCTGATTCACCCTCCAGACTTCACCTTCTCCTTCTCCTTCTTCTACTTCTTCTGATTCACCCTCCAGACTTCACCTTCTCCTTCTACTTCTTCTGCTTCTTCTGATTCACCCTCCAGACTTCACCTTCTCCTTCTCCTTCTTCTGCTTCTTCTGATTCACCCTCCATACTTCACCTTCTCCTTCTCCTTCTTCTGCTTCTTCTGATTCACCCTCCTGACTTCACCTTCTCCTTCTCCTTCTTCTGCTTCTTCTGATTCACCCTCCAGACTTCACCTTCTCCTTCTCCTTCTTCTACTTCTTCTGATTCACCCTCCAGACTTCACCTTCTCCTTCTACTTCTTCTGCTTCTTCTGATTCACCCTCCAGACTTCACCTTCTCCTTCTCCTTCTTCTGCTTCTTCTGATTCACCCTCCATACTTCACCTTCTCCTTCTCCTTCTTCTGCTTCTTCTGATTCACCCTCCAGACTTCACCTTCTCCTTCTCCTTCTTCTGCTTCTTCTGATTCACCCTCCAGACTTCACCTTCTCCTTCTGCTTCTTCTACTTCTTCTGATTCACCCTCCGGACTTCACCTTCTCCTTCTCCTTCTTCTGCTTCTTCTGATTCACCCTCCAGACTTCACCTTCTCCTTCTCCTTCGTCTACTTCTCCTGATTCACCCTCCAAACTACACCTTCTCCTTCTCCTTCTTCTACTTCTTCTGATTCACCCTCCAGACTTCACTTTCTCCTTCTCCTTCTTCTGCTTCTTCTGATTCACCCTCCAGACTTCACCTTCTCCTTTTCCTTCTTCTACTTCTTCTGATTCACCCTCCAGACTTTACCTTCTCCTTCTCCTTCTTCTACTTCTTCTGATTCACCCTCCAGACTTTACATTCTCCTTCTCCTTCTTCTACTTCTTCTGCTTCTCCCTCCAGACTTCACCTTCTCCTTCTCCTTCTTCTGCTTCTTCTGATTCACCCTCCAGACTTCACCTTCTCCTTCTCCTTCTTCTACTTCTTCTGATTCACCCTCCAGACTTCACCTTCTCCTTCTCCTTCTTCTACTTCTTCTGATTCACCCTCCAGACTTCACCTTCTCCTTCTCCTTCTTCTACTTCTTCTGATTCACCCTCCTGACTTCACCTTCTCCTTCTCCTTCTTCTGCTTCTTCTGCTTCACCCTCCAGACTTCACCTTCTCCTTCTCCTTAGTCTGCTTCTTCTGCTTCACCCTCCAGACTTCACCTTCTCCGTCTCCTTCTTCTGCTTCACCCTCCAGACTTCATCTTCTCCTTCTCCTTCTTCTGCTTCTTCTGATTCACCCTCCAGACTTCACCGTCTCCTTCTCCTTCTTCTGCTTCTTCTGATTCACCCTCCAGACTTCACCTTCTCCTTCTCCTTCTTCTACTTCTTCTGATTCACCCTCCAGACTTCACCTTCTTCTTCTCCTTCTTCTACTTCTTCTGATTCACCCTCCGGACTTCACCTTCTCCTTCTCCTTCTTCTGCTTCTTCTGATTCACCCTCCAGACTTCACCTTCTCCTTCTCCTTCTTCTGGTTCTTCTGATTCACCCTCCAGACTTCACCTTCTCCTTCTCCTTTTTCTGCTTCTTCTGATTCACCCTTCAGACTTCACCTTCTCCTTCTCCTTCTTCTGCTTCTTCTGATTCACCCTCCAGATCTCACCTTCTCCTTCTCCTTCTTCTACTTCTTCTGATTCACCCTCCAGACTTCATCTTCTCCTTCTCCTTCTTCTGCTTCTTCTGCTTCTCCCTCCAGACTTCACCTTCTCCTTCTCCTTCTTCTGCTTCTTCTGATTCACCCTCCAGACTTCACCTTCTCCTTCTCCTTCTTCTACTTCTTCTGATTCACCCTCCAGACTTCACCTTCTCCTTCTCCTTCTTCTACTTCTTCTGATTCACCCTCCAGACTTCACCTTCTCCTTCTCCTTCTTCTACTTCTTCTGATTCACCCTCCTGACTTCACCTTCTCCTTCTCCTTCTTCTGCTTCTTCTGCTTCACCCTCCAGACTACACCTTCTCCTTCTCCTTCTTCTGCTTCTTCTGCTTCACCCTCCAGACTTCACCTTCTCCGTCTCCTTCTTCTGCTTCACCCTCCTGACTTCACCTTCTCCTTCTCCTTCTTCTACTTCTTCTGATTCACCCTCCAGACTTCACCTTCTCCTTCTCCTTCTTCTGCTTCTTCTGCTTCACCCTCCAGACTTCACCTTCACCTTCTCCTTCTTCTGCTTCTTCTGCTTCGCCCTCCAGACTTCACCTTCTCCTTCTCCTTCTTCTGTTTCTTCTGCTTCACCCTCCAGACTTCACCTTCTCCTTCTCCTTCTTCTGCTTCTTCTGCTTCATCCTCCTGACTTCACCATCTCCTTCTCCTTCTTCTACTTCTTCTGCTTCACCCCCCTGACTTCACCTTCTCCTTCTCCTTCTTCTGCTTCTTCTGATTCACCCTCCTAACTTCACCTTCTCCTTCTCCTTCTTCTGCTTCTTCTGATTCACCCTCCTGACTTCACCTTCTCCTTCTCCTTCTTCTGCTTCTTCTGATTCACCCTCCAGACTTCACCTTCTCCTTCTCCTTCTTCTGCTTCTTCTGATTCACACTCCAGACTTCATCTTCTCCTTCTCCTTCTTCTGCTTCTTCTGATTCACCCTCCAGACCTCACCTTCTCCTTCTCCTTCTTCTACTTCTTCTGATTCACCCTCCAGACTTCATCTTCTCCTTCTCATTCTTTTGCTTCTTCTATTTTCACCCTCCAGACTTCACCTTCTCCTTCTCCTTCTTCTGCTTCTTCTGATTCACCCTCCAGACTTCACCTTCTCCTTCTCCTTCTTCTACTTCTTCTGATTCACCCTCCTGACTTCACCTTCTCCTTCTCCTTCTTCTACTTCTTCTGCTTCACCCTCCAGACTTCACCTTATCCTTCTCCTTCTTCTACTTCTTCTGATTCACCCTCCAGACTTCACCTTCTCCTTCTCCTTCTTCTGCTTCTCCTGATTCACCCTCCAGACTTCACCTTCTCCTTCTCCTTCTTCTACTTCTTCTGATACACCCTCCAGACTTCATCTTCTCATTCTCCTTCTTCTGCTTCTTCTGATTCACCCTCCAGACTTCACCTTCTCCTTCTCCTTCTTCTGCTTCTTCTGATTCACCCTCCAGACTTGTCCTTCTCCTTCTCCTTCTTCTACTTCTTCTGATTCACCCTCCAGACTTCACCTTCTCCTTCTCCTTCTTCTACTTCTACTGATTCACCCTCCAGACTTCACCTTCTCCTTCTCCTTCTTCTGCATCTTCTGATTCACCCTCCAGACTTCACCTTCTCCTTCTCCTTCTTCTGCTTCTTCTGATTCACCCTCCAGACTTCACCTTCTCCTTCTCCATCTTCTGCTTCTTCTGATTCACCCTTCAGACTTCACCTTCTCCTTCTCCTTCTTCTGCTTCTTCTGATTCACCCTCCAGACCTCACCTTCTCCTTCTCCTTCTTCTACTTCTTATGATTCACCCTCCAGACTTCACCTTCTCCTTCTCCTTCTTCTGCTTCTTCTGATTCACCCTCCAGACTTAACCTTCTCCTTCTCCTTCTTCTGCTTCTTCTGATTCACCCTCCAGACTTCGCCTTCTCCTTCTGCTTCTTCTACTTCTTCTGATTCACCCTCCAGACTTCACCATCTCCTTCTCCTTCTTCTACTTATTCTGATTCACCCTCCAGTCTTCACCTTCTCCTTCGCCTTCTTCTGCTTCTTCTGATTCACCCTCCAGACTTCACCTTCTCCTTCTCCTTCTTCTGCTTCTTCTGATTCACCCTCCTGACTTCACCTTCTCCTTCTCCTTCTTCTGCTTCTTCTGATTCACCCTCCAGACTTCACCTTCTCCTTCTCCTTCTTCTCCTTCTTCTGATTCACCCTCCAGACCTCACCTTCTCCTTCTACTTCTTCTGCTTCTTCTGATTCACCCTCCAGACTTCACCTTCTCCTTCTCCTTCTTCTGCTTCTTCTGATTCACCCTCCAGACTTCACCTTCTCCTTCTCCTTCTTCTGCTTCTTCTGATTCACCCTCCCGACTTCACCTTCTCCATCTCCTTCTTCTGCTTCTTCTGATTCACCCTCCAGACTTCAACTTCTCCTTCTCCTTCTTCTACTTCTTCTGATTCACCCTCCAGATCTCACCTTCTCCTTCTCCTTCTTCTACTTCTTCTGATTCACCCTCCAGACTTCATCTTCTCCTTCTCCTTCTTCTGCTTCTTCTGATTCACCCTCCAGATTTCACCTTCTCCTTCTCCTTCTTCTGCTTCTTCTGATTCACCCTCCAGACTTCGCCTTCTCCTTCTCCTTCTTCTACTTCTTCTGATTCACCCTCCAGACTTCACCTTCTCCTTCTCCTTCTTCTACTTCTTCTGATTCACCCTCCAGTCTTCACCTTCTCCTTCTCCTTCTTCTGCTTCTTCTGATTCACCCTCCAGACTTCACCTTCTCCTTCTCCTTCTTCTGCTTCTTCTGATTCACCCTCCTGACTTCACCTTCTCCTTCTCCTTCTTCTGCTTCTTCTGATTCACCCTCCAGACTTCACCTTCTCCTTCTCCTTCTTCTACTTCTTCTGATTCACCATCCAGACTTCACCTTCTCCTTCTCCTTCTTCTACTTCTTCTGATTCACCCTCCGGACTTCACCTTCTCCTTCTCCTTCTTCTGCTTCTTCTGATTCACCCTCCAGACTTCACCTTCTCCTTCTCCTTCTTCTGTTTCTTCTGATTCACCCTCCAGACTTCACCTTCTCCTTCTCCTTTTTCTGCTTCTTCTGATTCACCCTTCAGACTTCACCTTCTCCTTCTCCTTCTTCTGCTTCTTCTGATTCACCCTCCAGATCTCACCTTCTCCTTCTCCTTCTTCTACTTCTTCTGATTCACCCTCCAGACTTCATCTTCTCCTTCTCCTTCTTCTGCTTCTTCTGATTCACCCTCCAGATTTCACCTTCTCCTTCTCCTTCTTCTGCTTCTTCTGATTCACCCTCCAGACTTCGCCTTCTCCTTCTCCTTCTTCTACTTCTTCTGATTCACCCTCCAGACTTCACCTTCTCCTTCTCCTTCTTCTACTTCTTCTGATTCACCCTCCAGTCTTCACCTTCTCCTTCTCCTTCTTCTGCTTCTTCTGATTCACCCTCCAGACTTCACCTTCTCCTTCTCCTTCTTCTACTTCTTCTGATTCACCCTCCAGACTTCACCTTCTCCTTCTACTTCTTCTGCTTCTTCTGATTCACCCTCCAGACTTCACCTTCTCCTTCTCCTTCTTCTGCTTCTTCTGATTCACCCTCCATACTTCACCTTCTCCTTCTCCTTCTTCTGCTTCTTCTGATTCACCCTCCAGACTTCACCTTCTCCTTCTCCTTCTTCTGCTTCTTCTGATTCACCCTCCAGACTTCACCTTCTCCTTCTGCTTCTTCTACTTCTTCTGATTCACCCTCCAGACTTCACCTTCTCCTTCTCCTTCTTCTGCTTCTTCTGATTCACCCTCCAGACTTCACCTTCTCCTTCTCCTTCGTCTACTTCTCCTGATTCACCCTCCAAACTACACCTTCTCCTTCTCCTTCTTCTACTTCTTCTGATTCACCCTCCAGACTTCACTTTCTCCTTCTCCTTCTTCTGCTTCTTCTGATTCACCCTCCAGACTTCACCTTCTCCTTTTCCTTCTTCTACTTCTTCTGATTCACTCTCCAGACTTTACCTTCTCCTTCTCCTTCTTCTACTTCTTCTGATTCACCCTCCAGACTTTACATTCTCCTTCTCCTTCTTCTACTTCTTCTGCTTCTCCCTCCAGACTTCACCTTCTCCTTCTCCTTCTTCTGCTTCTTCTGATTCACCCTCCAGACTTCACCTTCTCCTTCTCCTTCTTCTACTTCTTCTGATTCACCCTCCAGACTTCACCTTCTCCTTCTCCTTCTTCTACTTCTTCTGATTCACCCTCCAGACTTCACCTTCTCCTTCTCCTTCTTCTACCTCTTCTGATTCACCCTCCTGACTTCACCTTCTCCTTCTCCTTCTTCTGCTTCACCCTCCAGACTTCACCTTCTCCTTCTCCTTCTTCTGCTTCTTCTGCTTCACCCTCCAGACTTCACCTTCTCCTTCTCCTTCTTCTGCTTCTTCTGATTCACCCTCCAGACTTCACCTTCTCCTTCTCCTTTTTCTGCTTCTTCTGATTCACCCTTCAGACTTCACCTTCTCCTTCTCCTTCTTCTGCTTCTTCTGATTCACCCTCCAGATCTCACCTTCTCCTTCTCCTTTTTCTACTTCTTCTGATTCACCCTCCAGACTTCATCTTCTCCTTCTCCTTCTTCTGCTTCTTCTGATTCACCCTCCAGATTTCACCTTCTCCTTCTCCTTCTTCTGCTTCTTCTGATTCACCCTCCAGACTTCGCCTTCTCCTTCTCCTTCTTCTACTTCTTCTGATTCACCCTCCAGACTTCACCTTCTCCTTCTCCTTCTTCTACTTCTTCTGATTCACCCTCCAGTCTTCACCTTCTCCTTCTCCTTCTTCTGCTTCTTCTGATTCACCCTCCAGACTTCACCTTCTCCTTCTCCTTCTTCTGCTTCTTCTGATTCACCCTCCTGACTTCACCTTCTCCTTCTCCTTCTTCTGCTTCTTCTGATTCACCCTCCAGACTTCACCTTCTCCTTCTCCTTCTTCTACTTCTTCTGATTCACCCTCCAGACTTCACCTTCTCCTTCTACTTCTTCTGCTTCTTCTGATTCACCCTCCAGACTTCACCTTCTCCTTCTCCTTCTTCTGCTTCTTCTGATTCACCCTCCATACTTCACCTTCTCCTTCTCCTTCTTCTGCTTCTTCTGATTCACCCTCCAGACTTCACCTTATCCTTCTCCTTCTTCTGCTTCTTCTGCTTCACCCTCCAGACTTCACCTTCTCCTTCTTCTGCTTCTTCTGCTTCACTCTCCAGACTTCACCTTCTCCTTCTCCTTCTTCTCCTTCTTCTGCTTCACCCTCCTGACTTCACATTCTGCTACTCCTTCTTCTACTTCTTCTGATTCACCCTCCAGACTTCACCTTCTCCTTCTCCTTCATCTGCTTTTTCTGCTTCAGCCTCCAGAATTCACCTTCTCCTTCTCCTTCTTCTGCTTCTTCTGCTTCGCCCTCCAGACTTCACCTTTTCCTTCTCCTTCTTCTGCTTCTTCTGCTTCACCCTCCAGACTTCACCTTCTCCTTCTCCTTCTTCTGCTTCTTCTGCTTCACCCTCCTGACTTCACCTTCTCCTTCTCCTTCTTCTACTTCTTCTGATTCACCCTCCAGACTTCACCTTCTCCTTCTCCTTCTTCTGCTTCTACGGCATCACCCTCCAGACTTCACCTTCTCCTTCTCCTTCTTCTGCTTCTTCTGCTGCGCCCTCCAGACTTGACCTTCTCCTTCTCCTTCTTCTGCTTCTTCTGCTTCACCCTCCTGACTTCACCTTCTCCTTCTCCTTCTTCTACTTCTTCTGCTTCACCCCCCTGACTTCACCTTCTCCTTCTCCTTTTTCTGCTTCTTCTGATTCACCCTCCTAACTTCACCTTCTCCTTCTCCTTCTTCTGCTTCTTCCGATTCACCCTCCTGACTTCACCTTCTCCTTCTCCTTCTTCTGCTTCTTCTGATCCACCCTCCAGACTTCACCTTCTACTTCTCCTTCTTCTGCTTCTTCTGATTCACCCTCCAGACCTCACCTTCTCCTTCTCCTTCTTCTACTTCTTCTGATTCACCCTCCAGACTTCATCTTCTCCTTCTCCTTCTTCTGCTTCTTCTGATTCACCCTCCAGACTTCACCTTCTCCTTCTCCTTCTTCTGCTTCTTCTGATTCACCCTCCAGACTTCACCTTCTCCTTCTCCTTCTTCTATTCTTCTGATTCACCCTCCAGACTTCACCTTCTTCTTCTCCTTCTTCTACTTCTTCTGATTCACCCTCCAGTCTTCACCTTCTCCTTCTCCTTCTACTGCTTCTTCTGCTTCACCCTCCAGACTTCACCTTCTCCTTCTCTTTCTTCTGCTTCTTCTGATTCACCCTCCAGACTTCACCTTCTCCTTCTCCTTCTTCTGATTCTTCTGGTTTACCCTCCAGACTTCACCTTCTCCTTCTCCTTCTTCTGCTTCTTCTGATTCACCCTCCTGACTTCACCTTCTCCTTCTCCTTCTTCTACTTCTTCTGCTTCACCCTCCAGACTTCACCTTCTCCTTCTCCTTCTTCTACTTCTTCTGATTCACCCTCCAGACTTCACCTTCTCCTTCTCCTTCTTCTGCTTCTTCTGATTCACCCTCCAGACTTCACCTTCTCCTTCTCCTTGTTCTGCTTCTTCTGATTCACCCTCCAGACTTCACCTTCTCCTTCTCCTTCTTCTGCTTCTTCTGATTCACCCTCCAGACTTCACCTTCTCCTTCTCCTTCTTCTGCTTCTTCTGATTCACCCTCCTGACTTCACCTTCTCCTTCTCCTTCTTCTGCTTCTTCTGATTCACCCTCCAGACTTCACCTTCTCCTTCTCCTTCTTCTACTTCTTCTGATTCACCCTCCAGACTTCACCTTCTCCTTCTACTTCTTCTGCTTCTTCTGATTCACCCTCCAGACTTCAGCTTCTCCTTCTCCTTCTTCTGCTTCTTCTGATCCACCCTCCATACTTCACCTTCTCCTTCTCCTTCTTCTGCTTCTTCTGATTCACCCTCCAGACTTCACCTTATCCTTCTCCTTCTTCTGCTTCTTCTGCTTCACCCTCCAGACTTCACCTTCTCCTTCTCCTTCTTCTGCTTCTTCTGCTTCACTCTCCAGACTTCACCTTCTCCTTCTCCTTCTTCTCCTTCTTCTGCTTCACCCTCCTGACTTCACATTCTGCTACTCCTTCTTCTACTTCTTCTGATTCACCCTCCAGACTTCACCTTCTCCTTCTCCTTCATCTGCTTTTTCTGCTTCAGCCTCCAGAATTCACCTTCTCCTTCTCCTTCTTCTGCTTCTTCTGCTTCGCCCTCCAGACTTCACCTTCTCCTTCTCCTTCTTCTGCTTCTTCTGCTTCACCCTCCAGACTTCACCTTCTCCTTCTCCTTCTTCTGCTTCTTCTGCTTCACCCTCCTGACTTCACCTTCTCCTTCTCCTTCTTCTACTTCTTCTGATTCACCCTCCAGACTTCACCTTCTCCTTCTCCTTCTTCTGCTTCTACGGCATCACCCTCCAGACTTCACCTTCTCCTTCTCCTTCTTCTGCTTCTTCTGCTGCGCCCTCCAGACTTGACCTTCTCCTTCTCCTTCTTCTGCTTCTTCTGCTTCACCCTCCTGACTTCACCTTCTCCTTCTCCTTCTTCTACTTCTTCTGCTTCACCCCCCTGACTTCACCTTCTCCTTCTCCTTTTTCTGCTTCTTCTGATTCACCCTCCTAACTTCACCTTCTCCTTCTCCTTCTTCTGCTTCTTCTGATTCACCCTCCTGACTTCACCTTCTCCTTCTCCTTCTTCTGCTTCTTCTGATCCACCCTCCAGACTTCACCTTCTACTTCTCCTTCTTCTGCTTCTTCTGATTCACCCTCCAGACCTCACCTTCTCCTTCTCCTTCTTCTACTTCTTCTGATTCACCCTCCAGACTTCATCTTCTCCTTCTCCTTCTTCTGCTTCTTCTGATTCACCCTCCAGACTTCACCTTCACCTTCTCCTTCTTCTGCTTCTTCTGATTCACCCTCCAGACTTCACCTTCTCCTTCTCCTTCTTCTATTCTTCTGATTCACCCTCCAGACTTCACCTTCTTCTTCTCCTTCTTCTACTTCTTCTGATTCACCCTCCAGTCTTCACCTTCTCCTTCTCCTTCTTCTGCTTCTTCTGCTTCACCCTCCAGACTTCACCTTCTCCTTCTCTTTCTTCTGCTTCTTCTGATTCACCCTCCAGACTTCACCTTCTCCTTCTCCTTCTTCTGATTCTTCTGGTTTACCCTCCAGACTTCACCTTCTCCTTCTCCTTCTTCTGCTTCTTCTGATTCACCCTCCTGACTTCACCTTCTCCTTCTCCTTCTTCTACTTCTTCTGATTCACCCTCCTGACTTCACCTGCTCCTTCTCCTTCTTCTACTTCTTCTGCTTCACCCTCCAGACTTCACCTTCTCCTTCTCCTTCTTCTACTTCTTCTGATTCACCCTCCAGACTTCACCTTCTCCTTCTCCTTCTTCTGCTTCTTCTGATTCACCCTCCAGACTTCACCTTCTCCTTCTCCTTGTTCTGCTTCTTCTGATTCACCCTCCAGACTTCACCTTCTCCTTCTCCTTCTTCTGCTTCTTCTGATTCACCCTCCAGACTTCACCTTCTCCTTCTCCTTCTTCTACTTCTTCTGATTCACCCTCCAGACTTCACCTTCTCCTTCTCCTTCTTCTACTTCTTCTGATTCACCCTCCGGACTTCACCTTCTCCTTCTCCTTCTTCTGCTTCTTCTGATTCACCCTCCAGACTTCTCCTTCTCCTTCTTCTGCTTCTTCTGCTTCACTCTCCAGACTTCACCTTCTCCTTCTCCTTCTTCTCCTTCTTCTGCTTCACCCTCCTGACTTCACATTCTGCTACTCCTTCTTCTACTTCTTCTGATTCACCCTCCAGACTTCACCTTCTCCTTCTCCTTCATCTGCTTTTTCTGCTTCAGCCTCCAGAATTCACCTTCTCCTTCTCCTTCTTCTGCTTCTTCTGCTTCGCCCTCCAGACTTCACCTTCTCCTTCTCCTTCTTCTGCTTCTTCTGCTTCACCCTCCAAACTTCACCTTCTCCTTCTCCTTCTTCTGCTTCTTCTGCTTCACCCTCCTGACTTCACCTTCTCCTTCTCCTTCTTCTACTTCTTCTGATTCACCCTCCAGACTTCACCTTCTCCTTCTCCTTCTTCTGCTTCTACGGCATCACCCTCCAGACTTCACCTTCTCCTTCTCCTTCTTCTGCTTCTTCTGCTGCGCCCTCCAGACTTGACCTTCTCCTTCTCCTTCTTCTGCTTCTTCTGCTTCACCCTCCTGACTTCACCTTCTCCTTCTCCTTCTTCTACTTCTTCTGCTTCACCCCCCTGACTTCACCTTCTCCTTCTCCTTTTTCTGCTTCTTCTGATTCACCCTCCTAACTTCACCTTCTCCTTCTCCTTCTTCTGCTTCTTCTGATTCACCCTCCTGACTTCACCTTCTCCTTCTCCTTCTTCTGCTTCTTCTGATCCACCCTCCAGACTTCACCTTCTACTTCTCCTTCTTCTGCTTCTTCTGATTCACCCTCCAGACCTCACCTTCTCCTTCTCCTTCTTCTACTTCTTCTGATTCACCCTCCAGACTTCATCTTCTCCTTCTCCTTCTTCTGCTTCTTCTGATTCACCCTCCAGACTTCACCTTCACCTTCTCCTTCTTCTGCTTCTTCTGATTCACCCTCCAGACTTCACCTTCTCCTTCTCCTTCTTCTATTCTTCTGATTCACCCTCCAGACTTCACCTTCTTCTTCTCCTTCTTCTACTTCTTCTGATTCACCCTCCAGTCTTCACCTTCTCCTTCTCCTTCTTCTGCTTCTTCTGCTTCACCCTCCAGACTTCACCTTCTCCTTCTCTTTCTTCTGCTTCTTCTGATTCACCCTCCAGACTTCACCTTCTCCTTCTCCTTCTTCTGATTCTTCTGGTTTACCCTCCAGACTTCACCTTCTCCTTCTCCTTCTTCTGCTTCTTCTGATTCACCCTCCTGACTTCACCTTCTCCTTCTCCTTCTTCTACTTCTTCTGATTCACCCTCCAAACTTCACCTTCTCCTTCTCCTTCTTCTGCTTCTTCTGCTTCACCCTCCTGACTTCACCTTCTCCTTCTCCTTCTTCTACTTCTTCTGATTCACCCTCCAGACTTCACCTTCTCCTTCTCCTTCTTCTGCTTCTACGGCATCACCCTCCAGACTTCACCTTCTCCTTCTCCTTCTTCTGCTTCTTCTGCTGCGCCCTCCAGACTTGACCTTCTCCTTCTCCTTCTTCTGCTTCTTCTGCTTCACCCTCCTGACTTCACCTTCTCCTTCTCCTTCTTCTACTTCTTCTGCTTCACCCCCCTGACTTCACCTTCTCCTTCTCCTTTTTCTGCTTCTTCTGATTCACCCTCCTAACTTCACCTTCTCCTTCTCCTTCTTCTGCTTCTTCTGATTCACCCTCCTGACTTCACCTTCTCCTTCTCCTTCTTCTGCTTCTTCTGATCCACCCTCCAGACTTCACCTTCTACTTCTCCTTCTTCTGCTTCTTCTGATTCACCCTCCAGACCTCACCTTCTCCTTCTCCTTCTTCTACTTCTTCTGATTCACCCTCCAGACTTCATCTTCTCCTTCTCCTTCTTCTGCTTCTTCTGATTCACCCTCCAGACTTCACCTTCACCTTCTCCTTCTTCTGCTTCTTCTGATTCACCCTCCAGACTTCACCTTCTCCTTCTCCTTCTTCTATTCTTCTGATTCACCCTCCAGACTTCACCTTCTTCTTCTCCTTCTTCTACTTCTTCTGATTCACCCTCCAGTCTTCACCTTCTCCTTCTCCTTCTTCTGCTTCTTCTGCTTCACCCTCCAGACTTCACCTTCTCCTTCTCTTTCTTCTGCTTCTTCTGATTCACCCTCCAGACTTCACCTTCTCCTTCTCCTTCTTCTGATTCTTCTGGTTTACCCTCCAGACTTCACCTTCTCCTTCTCCTTCTTCTGCTTCTTCTGATTCACCCTCCTGACTTCACCTTCTCCTTCTCCTTCTTCTACTTCTTCTGATTCACCCTCCTGACTTCACCTGCTCCTTCTCCTTCTTCTACTTCTTCTGCTTCACCCTCCAGACTTCACCTTCTCCTTCTCCTTCTTCTACTTCTTCTGATTCACCCTCCAGACTTCACCTTCTCCTTCTCCTTCTTCTGCTTCTTCTGATTCACCCTCCAGACTTCACCTTCTCCTTCTCCTTGTTCTGCTTCTTCTGATTCACCCTCCAGACTTCACCTTCTCCTTCTCCTTCTTCTGCTTCTTCTGATTCACCCTCCAGACTTCACCTTCTCCTTCTCCTTCTTCTACTTCTTCTGATTCACCCTCCAGACTTCACCTTCTCCTTCTCCTTCTTCTACTTCTTCTGATTCACCCTCCGGACTTCACCTTCTCCTTCTCCTTCTTCTGCTTCTTCTGATTCACCCTCCAGACTTCTCCTTCTCCTTCTTCTGCTTCTTCTGCTTCACTCTCCAGACTTAACCTTCTCCTTCGCCTTCTTCTCCTTCTTCTGCTTCACCCTCCTGACTTCACATTCTGCTACTCCTTCTTCTACTTCTTCTGATTCACCCTCCAGACTTCAACTTCTCCTTCTCCTTCATCTGCTTTTTCTGCTTCAGCCTCCAGAATTCACCTTCTCCTTCTCCTTCTTCTGCTTCTTCTGCTTCGCCCTCCAGACTTCACCTTCTCCTTCTCCTTCTTCTGCTTCTTCTGCTTCACCCTCCAGACTTCACCTTCTCCTTCTCCTTCTTCTGCTTCTTCTGCTTCACCCTCCTGACTTCACCTTCTCCTTCTCCTTCTTCTACTTCTTCTGATTCACCCTCCAGACTTCACCTTCTCCTTCTCCTTCTTCTGCTTCTACGGCATCACCCTCCAGACTTCACCTTCTCCTTCTCCTTCTTCTGCTTCTTCTGCTGCGCCCTCCAGACTTGACCTTCTCCTTCTCCTTCTTCTGCTTCTTCTGCTTCACCCTCCTGACTTCACCTTCTCCTTCTCCTTCTTCTACTTCTTCTGCTTCACCCCCCTGACTTCACCTTCTTCTCCTTTTTCTGCTTCTTCTGATTCACCCTGCTAACTTCACCTTCTCCTTCTCCTTCTTCTGCTTCTTCTGATTCACCCTCCTGACTTCACCTTCTCCTTCTCCTTCTTCTGCTTCTTCTGATCCACCCTCCAGACTTCACCTTCTACTTCTCCTTCTTCTGCTTCTACGGCATCACCCTCCAGACTTCACCTTCTCCTTCTCCTTCTTCTACTTCTTCTGATTCACCCTCCAGACTTCACCTTCACCTTCTCCTTCTTCTGCTTCTTCTGATTCACCCTCCAGACTTCACCTTCTCCTTCTCCTTCTTCTATTCTTCTGATTCACCCTCCAGACTTCACCTTCTTCTTCTCCTTCTTCTACTTCTTCTGATTCACCCTCCAGTCTTCACCTTCTCCTTCTCCTTCTTCTGCTTCTTCTGCTTCACCCTCCAGACTTCACCTTCTCCTTCTCTTTCTTCTGCTTCTTCTGATTCACCCTCCAGACTTCACCTTCTCCTTCTCCTTCTTCTGATTCTTCTGGTTTACCCTCCAGACTTCACCTTCTCCTTCTCCTTCTTCTGCTTCTTCTGATTCACCCTCCTGACTTCACCTTCTCCTTCTCCTTCTTCTACTTCTTCTGATTCACCCTCCTGACTTCACCTGCTCCTTCTCCTTCTTCTACTTCTTCTGCTTCACCCTCCAGACTTCACCTTCTCCTTCTCCTTCTTCTACTTCTTCTGATTCACCCTCCAGACTTCACCTTCTCCTTCTCCTTCTTCTGCTTCTTCTGATTCACCCTCCAGACTTCACCTTCTCCTTCTCCTTGTTCTGCTTCTTCTGATTCACCCTCCAGACTTCACCTTCTCCTTCTCCTTCTTCTGCTTCTTCTGATTCACCCTCCAGACTTCACCTTCTCCTTCTCCTTCTTCTGCTTCTTCTGATTCACCCTCCAGACTTCACCTTCTCCTTCTCCTTCTTCTACTTCTTCTGATTCACCCTCCAGACTTCATCTTCTCCTTCTCCTTCTTCTGCTTCTTCTGATTCACCCTCCAGACTTCACCTTCTCCTTCTCCTTCTTCTGCTTCTTCTGATTCACCCTCCAGACTTCACCTTCTCCTTCTCCTTCTTCTACTTCTTCTGATTCACCCTCCAGACTTCACCTTCTCCTTCTCCTTCTTCTACTTCTTCTGATTCACCCTCCGGACTTCACCTTCTCCTTCTCCTTCTTCTGCTTCTTGTGATTCACCCTCCAGACTTCACCTTCTCCTTCTCCTTCTTCTGCTTCTTCTGATTCACCCTCCAGACTTCACCTTCTCCTTCTCCTTTTTCTGCTTCTTCTGATTCACCCTTCAGACTTCACCTTCTCCTTCTCCTTCTTCTGCTTCTTCTGATTCACCCTCCAGATCTCACCTTCTCCTTCTCCTTCTTCTACTTCTTCTGATTCACCCTCCAGACTTCATCTTCTCCTTCTCCTTCTTCTGCTTCTTCTGATTCACCCTCCAGATTTCACCTTCTCCTTCTCCTTCTTCTGCTTCTTCTGATTCACCCTCCAGACTTCGCCTTCTCCTTCTCCTTCTTCTACTTCTTCTGATTCACCCTCATGACTTCACCTTCTCCTTCTCCTTCTTCTACTTCTTCTCATTCACCCTCCAGTCTTCACCTTCTCCTTCTCCTTCTTCTGCTTCTTCTGATTCACCCTCCAGACTTCACCTTCTCCTTCTCCTTCTTCTGCTTCTTCTGATTCACCCTCCTGACTTCACCTTCTCCTTCTCCTTCTTCTGCTTCTTCTGATTCACCCTCCAGACTTCACCTTCTCCTTCTCCTTCTTCTACTTCTTCTGATTCACCCTCCAGACTTCACCTTCTCCTTCTCCTTCTTCTACTTCTTCTGATTCACCCTCCGGACTTCACCTTCTCCTTCTCCTTCTTCTGCTTCTTCTGAGTCACCCTCCAGACTTCACCTTCTCCTTCTCCTTCTTCTGCTTCTTCTGATTCACCCTCCAGACTTCACCTTCTCCTTCTCCTTTTTCTGCTTCTTCTGATTCACCCTTCAGACTTCACCTTCTCCTTCTCCTTCTTCTGCTTCTTCTGATTCACCCTCCAGATCTCACCTTCTCCTTCTCCTTCTTCTACTTCTTCTGATTCACCCTCCAGACTTCATCTTCTCCTTCTCCTTCTTCTGCTTCTTCTGATTCACCCTCCAGATTTCACCTTCTCCTTCTCCTTCTTCTGCTTCTTCTGATTCACCCTCCAGACTTCGCCTTCTCCTTCTCCTTCTTCTACTTCTTCTGATTCACCCTCCAGACTTCACCTTCACCTTCTCCTTCTTCTGCTTCTTCTGATTCACCCTCCAGACTTCACCTTCTCCTTCTCCTTCTTCTACTTCTTCTGAACCACCCTCCAGACTTCATCTTCTCCTTCTCCTTCTTCTGCTTCTTCTGATTCACCCTCCAGACTTCACCTTCTCCTTCTCCTTCTCCTGCTTCTTCAGATTCACCCTCCAGACTTCACCTTCTCCTTCTCCTTCTTCTACTTCTTCTGATTCACCCTCCAGACTTCACCTTCTCCTTCTACTTCTTCTGCTTCTTCTGATTCACCCTCCAGACTTCACCTTCTCCTTCTCCTTCTTCTGCTTCTTCTGATTCACCCTCCATACTTCACCTTCTCCTTCTCCTTCTTCTGCTTCTTCTGATTCACCCTCCAGACTTCACCTTCTCCTTCTCCTTCTTCTGCTTCTTCTGATTCACCCTCCAGACTTCACCTTCTCCTTCTGCTTCTTCTACTTCTTCTGATTCACCCTCCAGACTTCACCTTCTCCTTCTCCTTCTTCTGCTTCTTCTGATTCACCCTCCAGACTTCACCTTCTCCTTCTCCTTCGTCTACTTCTCCTGATTCACCCTCCAAACTACACCTTCTCCTTCTCCTTCTTCTACTTCTTCTGATTCACCCTCCAGACTTCACTTTCTCCTTCTCCTTCTTCTGCTTCTTCTGATTCACCCTCCAGACTTCACCTTCTCCTTTTCCTTCTTCTACTTCTTCTGATTCACCCTCCAGACTTTACCTTTAGCTTCTCCTTCTTCTACTTCTTCTGATTCACCCTCCAGACTTTACATTCTCCTTCTCCTTCTTCTACTTCTTCTGCTTCTCCCTCCAGACTTCACCTTCTCCTTCTCCTTCTTCTGCTTCTTCTGATTCACCCTCCAGACTTCACCTTCTCCTTCTCCTTCTTCTACTTCTTCTGATTCACCCTCCAGACTTCACCTTCTCCTTCTCCTTCTTCTACTTCTTCTGATTCACCCTCCAGACTTCACCTTCTCCTTCTCCTTCTTCTACTTCTTCTGATTCACCCTCCTGACTTCACCTTCTCCTTCTCCTTCTTCTGCTTCTTCTGCTTCACCCTCCAGACTTCACCTTCTCCTTCTCCTTCTTCTACTTCTTCTGATTCACCCTCCTGACTTCACCTTCTCCTTCTCCTTCTTCTGCTTCTTCTGCTTCACCCTCCAGTCTTCACCTTCTCCTTCTCCTTCTTCTGCTTCTTCTGATTCACCCTCCAGACTTCACCTTCTCCTTCTCCTTCTTCTGCTTCTTCTGATTCACCCTCCTGACTTCACCTTCTCCTTCTCCTTCTTCTGCTTCTTCTGATTCACCCTCCAGACTTCACCTTCTCCTTCTCCTTCTTCTACTTCTTCTGATTCACCCTCCGGACTTCACCTTCTCCTTCTCCTTCTTCTGCTTCTTCTGAGTCACCCTCCGGACTTCACCTTCTCCTTCTCCTTCTTCTGCTTCTTCTGATTCACCCTCCAGACTTCACCTTCTCCTTCTCCTTTTTCTGCTTCTTCTGATTCACCCTTCAGACTTCACCTTCTCCTTCTCCTTCTTCTGCTTCTTCTGATTCACCCTCCAGATCTCACCTTCTCCTTCTCCTTCTTCTACTTCTTCTGATTCACCCTCCAGACTTCATCTTCTCCTTCTCCTTCTTCTGCTTCTTCTGATTCACCCTCCAGATTTCACCTTCTCCTTCTCCTTCTTCTGCTTCTTCTGATTCACCCTCCAGACTTCGCCTTCTCCTTCTCCTTCTTCTACTTCTTCTGATTCACCCTCCAGACTTCACCTTCTCCTTCTCCTTCTTCTACTTCTTCTGATTCACCCTCCAGTCTTCACCTTCTCCTTCTCCTTCTTCTGCTTCTTCTGATTCACCCTCCAGACTTCACCTTCTCCTTCTCCTTCTTCTGCTTCTTCTGATTCACCCTCCTGACTTCACCTTCTCCTTCTCCTTCTTCTGCTTCTTCTGATTCACCCTCCAGACTTCACCTTCTCCTTCTCCTTCTTCTACTTCTTCTGATTCACCCTCCAGACTTCACCTTCTCCTTCTACTTCTTCTGCTTCTTCTGATTCACCCTCCAGACTTCACCTTCTCCTTCTCCTTCTTCTGCTTCTTCTGATTCACCCTCCATACTTCACCTTCTCCTTCTCCTTCTTCTGCTTCTTCTGATTCACCCTCCAGACTTCACCTTCTCCTTCTCCTTCTTCTGCTTCTTCTGATTCACCCTCCAGACTTCACCTTCTCCTTCTGCTTCTTCTACTTCTTCTGATTCACCCTCCAGACTTCACCTTCTCCTTCTCCTTCTTCTGCTTCTTCTGATTCACCCTCCAGACTTCACCTTCTCCTTCTCCTTCGTCTACTTCTCCTGATTCACCCTCCAAACTACACCTTCTCCTTCTCCTTCTTCTACTTCTTCTGATTCACCCTCCAGACTTCACTTTCTCCTTCTCCTTCTTCTGCTTCTTCTGATTCACCCTCCAGACTTCACCTTCTCCTTTTCCTTCTTCTACTTCTTCTGATTCACCCTCCAGACTTTACCTTCTCCTTCTCCTTCTTCTACTTCTTCTGATTCACCCTCCAGACTTTACATTCTCCTTCTCCTTCTTCTACTTCTTCTGCTTCTCCCTCCAGACTTCACCTTCTCCTTCTCCTTCTTCTGCTTCTTCTGATTCACCCTCCAGACTTCACCTTCTCCTTCTCCTTCTTCTACTTCTTCTGATTCACCCTCCAGACTTCACCTTCTCCTTCTCCTTCTTCTACTTCTTCTGATTCACCCTCCAGACTTCACCTTCTCCTTCTCCTTCTTCTACTTCTTCTGATTCACCCTCCTGACTTCACCTTCTCCTTCTCCTTCTTCTGCTTCTTCTGCTTCACCCTCCAGACTTCACCTT